>NC_090035.1:13805491-13977991 GCF_037176765.1 Anolis sagrei | reverse complement strand
TTTCTTCTTTCATCCCTTCCTTTATTCTTTCTTTCCTCCCATCGTTCCTCCCTCCTTTCTCTCTCCCTTTAGTCCTTCTTTCCTCCCTTTATTCCTCCTTTGCTCTCTTCCTTTAGTCCTCCTTTTCCCTTGTCCTTTTCTCCCCTCTTCCTTTAGTCCTCCTTTCCTCCCATCGTTCTTCCCTCCTTTCTCTCTCCCTTTAGTCCTTCTTTTCCCTTGTCCTTTCCTTCTCTCTTCCTTTATTCCTCCTTTCCTCCCATCCTTCTTTCCTCCTTTCTCCCTTTATTCCTTCTTTGCTCCTTTCCTTTCTTCCTCTTTCCCTCCCGTTTTGTTCTCCTCCTTTTCTCTCTTCCTTCCCCTCTTCCTCATTCACTCTTTCCGCCCTTCCTCCTTTCCTCATATAATTAATAAAACCACAATTCCATCCCAAGCTCGAAGAATGAGGATGATTTCTTCAAAGGGAGAAAGAAATAATAATTTTTACTGAACGCTTGCTCTGTGAATCATTGTTTACAAAATATTTTTAAACTTTTTGAGAATCTTTCTGTACAACAAAATAAAATATAAATAAATAACTTTTATTCTAAAGAGAAGACACAAGTCCTAAAGGTTTGTTGTTTGTTTAAAAAAATGTCCCAAGTCCACCGTTCCGGCCTTACTTTCGATCCGCTGCTGACTTTCCTCCGGAGAGAAAAGGCAAAGGAGATGCAAATCCTCTCCCAAAACAGAACCAGGGAAGAATCAGGCAAACCAAAAATATATATGGGAAATGAATGGATAACCTTTTGGGGACAAGAAAAGCCTGGAGTTGCTGGCTGGCTTCTTTGGCCTCGGAGATAAAGCTAGTTAAAGGCATTTGAATGAAACAAGTATCCCAGCTGCATCTTCGGCTCAATCTGTTTTGGGCAAAGGCAAGCCTTTTCTTCTTTGGGATCAATTCCTTCTTCCTTCAAAAGGCCCGGAGATGGAAACTCTTAAGGCTTTTCCCCCAATTGTCCTTTTCGGTGCAAAATGCAGTTTGGTCTTGCAGCTTGACCAATGAGACGGAAGTGAAACTGTCCAGGCTTTGGCCGCAGGAGGAAAGAAAGCAACGCGGCACTGACCTCATGGCAAAGCAGGCCTCGAGAGGAAGGGAGGGAGGCTTCTGGGTCAGGCAGCCCTTTGGGGTCCTCCGAAAACAGATCTGTCCATCCATCCGGCCCGTGTCCCTTGCCCAGGGGAGGCAGTGGTCAGACCAGGCCGGCGTCTTTGGCCATGTTGTAGAAGGGACCCTTGGCCTGGAGGAGGGCCCCCGGGGCCCCGCACTCCACAATCTCCCCCCTCTCCAGGACGATGACCCTGGGAAGAGAAGGCAAAGGTCAGCAAGGCATTCTGGCCAGAAGGGAGGAGGCATCTGCTTCAAATGAGGACAAGGGGGAATGACGGGAATATTATTAGTAATATTACATGTACTATATAACATATACTTATTATATTATTATATTATACTATATTATTATACATACCTCAAGATGTATAATACATTACCAGTATATTATACCATTACTATTATATTATATATTATACTATGTTTTTCCTACCCGGCCTGGAGCCATTAGAAGAGGCAGGTAATCAATAAAATACCTATACAATGTATTATTTATATGTATATACAATATGGGCCCCCTGGTGGTGCAGCGGGTTAAACCACTCAGCTGCTGAACTTGCTGACTAAAAGGTTGGTAGTTCAAATCCATGGAGAGGGGTGAGCTCCCGCTGTTAGCCCCAGCTTCTACAAACCTAGCACTTTGAAAACATACAAAAATGTGAATAGAGCAATAGGTACCGCTTCAGCAGGAAGGTAACAGCGCTCCATGCAATTATGCTGGCCACATGACCTTGGAGGTGTCTACGGACAACTCCAGCTTTTTGGCTTAGAAATGGAGATGAACATCACCCCCCAGAGTCAAACAAGACAAATGTCAGGGGAAACCTTTACCTTGTTGTTGTTGATAATAATAATAATTAATAATTAATAATTAATAATAATGTCCATAAGCTAATAATAATACTAAGTACATAACCTAGTAATAATAGTAATAATATTACGGGCATAAACTAATAATAGTTATGATCATAATACTGGGTCCATAAACTATTAATATAATCTAGCTCTAGCTACTGGAAGTCCAGTACTTTCCCCTCATTTAAGACATGAAAGCAGTGAATACTACTACTACTACTACTACTAGTAATAATTCAACTCTAGCAACTGGAGGTCTAGTAATTTCCCTAAGTCCCAGGCCTTCCCCTTGGAAGATGGTTTGAGTATCTTTTAAGAGAGAACAATGGTTTATTATATTACTATTGTTATACCAGCTCCAGGTACTAGCAGTAATTTCCCCAAATTTAGGTCTATTGATGGAGGCATTGACTTTACAGGCCTTCTCCTTGGTAGACTGCTTGGAGTCTCATTTAAGAGAGGAAAGCAGTAAATATTATTTATTTATTTGTTTGTTTATTTACTGCTTTCCTCTCTTAAATGAGACTCCAAGCAGTCTACCGCGGAAAAGGCCGTAAAGTCAATGCCTCTTCATCGATAGACCTACATTTGGGGAAATTACTGCTAGTACCTGGAGTTGGTATAACAATAATAATATAATAAACTACTGTCCTCTTTTAAAAGAGACTCAAAGCCATCTTCCAAGAGGAAGGCCTGTGACTTAGGGAAATTACTAGACCTCCAGTTGCTAGAGTTGAATTATTACTATTACTATTATTATTATTATTATTATTAGTAGTAGTATTCACTGCTTTCATGTCTTAAATGAGGCCTGTAAAGCCTTCCCCTAAATTTGGGGAAAATACTGGACTTCCAGTAGCTAGAGCTAGATTATATTTTTAGTAGTTTATGGACCCAGTATTATGATAATAACTAGTATTAGTTTATGCCGCTAATATTATTACTATTATTACTAGGTTATGTACTTATTATTAGTATTATCATTAGCTTATGGACATTATTATTACGACACGAAACAATCAGGGCCAACTAAGACCTCCCAACAAAAGATTCCCCCAGGCAGGAAGCAGTCAAGCTTTGAAACTGCAAAGACATTCAATGTTAATCAAGGTGGTCAATTGCAACATTCAGACTTAACTCCCACCCCGGGCATTCTACATATATATAAACCCCATTTGCCTAGTTTCAACAGACCTCACAACCTCTGAGGATGCCTGCCATACATTCTGGTCTATATGTGATTCTTCCTACCGTGTGTAGTCCATGATGGTGTTGAGCCGGTGGGCGATGGTGAGGACGGTGCATCCCTCGAACTGCTTCCGGATGGTGGTCTGGATCAGGCAGTCCGTCTCCAGGTCCACAGCGGCTGTGGCTTCATCCAGCACCAGGATCTTGGACCTGCGCAGCAGCGCACGCGAGAGGCACACCAGCTGCCGCTGACCCACGCTGGTCAAAACAAAGGGGGAAAGACCATTATCGTACTGGTTGCAGTGAGCTGGGCTTTGCAGTGCTTTTCTATGGAAGCTGGACTAGAAAGAACAGAGGTTGGTTTCTTCACCTTGGCAGGTCTTTAAGTCAAGGTTGGAGGGGCATCTCTCAGGAATGCTTTAGTGCGGTATCCCCGCCTGATAATGGGCTGGGCTAGATGATCCTTAAGGTCCCTTCCATCCCTATAGTTCTATGTTAATGTGTTGGGTGAGGAATCAGGCAGAAGCTGAGGGTCAAAGACAGAGAGAGAGAGAGAAAACACACTTTCACTGAAAGAAAGAAGGAATGAAGGGAGAGGAGGGCAGGAAGAAAGGGACAGAAGAAAGGAGTGGTGGAGGAAGAAAGGAGAGAGGACAAAAAAAGAAAGGAAGGACAGGGAGTGAGGGAAGAAAGGAGGAAAGAAGCAGATGAGAGAATAGAAAGAAAGTAAGACAAAGGAAGGAAGGGCAGAAGAAAGGAGGGAAGAAAGGAGTGAGGGAAGAAGGAAGGAAGTAGAAGGGAGAAAAAAAGAAAGGAAAGAAAGGGAGAAAATAAAGGAGGGAGGGAGGAGAGGGCAGAAAGAAAGAAAAAAGGAGACAGAAGAAAGGAGGGAAGAAAGGAGTGATGGAAGAAGGGGGGAGAAAAATGGAAGGAAAGGGAGGGAAGAAAGGAGGGAAGGAGCAGAAGAGAGGATAGAAAGAAAGAAAGAAAGAAAGAGAGGAAGGAAGAAAGGAAGGGCAGAAGAAAGGGAAGAAAGGAGTGGGGAAGAATGAAGTAAAGGGAGAAAAAAGGAAAGAAAGAGAAGGAAGGATGGAGAGAGGGAGAAGAGGGCAGAAAGAAAGAAGAAAGGAGGGAAGAAAGGAGTGATGGAAGAAGGAAGGAAGGAAAGGGGAGAGAGAAAGAAAGAAAGAAATAAAGAAGGAGGAGAGGAGAGGTAAGAAAGAAAGAAAAAAGGAAGGGGCATAAGGAGGGAAGAAAGGAGTGATGGAAGAAGGAAGGAAGAAGAGGGGAGTGAGAGAAAGAGAAAGAAGGAGGAGAAAGGAGGGAGGGAGAAAGGAAGAAAGCAAAGAGGGAGGAAGGAGGGAAAAGGGGAAGGGAGGAGAAAGGGAGAAAGAAACAAAGAAAGAGAAGAAAGTAGGGAAGGAAGAACAAGGGAAGAAAGGAAGAGAAGGGAGGGTGGGAAAGAGAGGCCAAAAGAGTCTCTCTCTTTGTTACTGAGCAAATAAGGTGAAGGAATGAGAAATATTCAATGAGTCTGGTGTCAAGGAAAGACTAAGCCTTAAGTGGTTGACCTAACTATTGACAGATGTCTCTCTGGCTAATGGACAAACAGGCACCGAATAACATAACTACAGAAGGTCAGTGGCCTTGCTGGGCCATCCCAATTGTGTATCACCTGGCCCTGTTTTCAGGGTCTCCTCCGATTCCTACAGACAATGCCTGGCCATCACAACCAGACCTGGCAAGGGCAACAACAACCACATTGTTTATAGCTTTTAATCAGTTCTTCCTCTGTGCATGAGGCAGAGCATTGTGGACAAGCACAGTGTTTCCTAAATGTTAGTACTCAAGCTAAGGTGACGCCGAGATATTTAGGCTGGGAGCAGTGTTCAGCCTCTTGGCCTTCCCAGGTAACTTTCCAATTTCCTGTTGGCTTCATGGTTACGTAAATGGAAAACACACACTTGTGTCTTGGCAGAGTTCAGGTGGCTATCTTTGCAATAGCTTCGTAAATAAACAAAATAAACCTGGCAAGGTGTGTCCTTTGACGCGAGGCTCACCTGAGGTTCTCTCCTCCTTCGGCACATTCATGATGCAGTTTGTCTGGCAGCGTGGAGACAAAGGCCTTGAGGTGGGACAACTCCAGCGAGCGCCAGACCTCCTCGTCCGAATACTGCTCAAAGGGGTCCAGGTTCATGCGCAGGGAGCCCGAGAACAGGACAGGGTCCTGGGGGAGACACGAGGAGGGTCCCCATCACGCCCAATGGCCAGAGATAGATATGTAGGCAGCTCCAAGTTATGAACAAGAGAGGTTCTGGAGGTCTGTTCTTAAGCTGAATTTGCATGTAAGTCAGGGACATTTCCTAAGTGCAACTCCAGTTATATACCCTTCCCTATGCTATCTGACATGAATACACACACACTATATTTTTGGGTGTGTGTGTGTGTCGAAGGCTTTCATGGCTGGAATCACTAGGTTGCTGTGAGTTTTCCAGGCTGTATGATTATGTTCCAGAAGCATTCTCTCCTGATGTTTCATCCACATCTATGGCAGGCATCCTCATAGGTTGTGACGTCTGTTGGAAACTAGGCAAGTGGGGTTTATATATCTGTGGAATATTCAAGGTGGGAGAATGAACTCTTGTCTATTTGAGGCAAGTCTGAATGTTCAAATTGGCCACCTTGATTAGCATTTAATAGCCTTGCAGCTTCAAAGCTT
Source organism: Anolis sagrei (assembly GCF_037176765.1). Lineage (NCBI taxonomy): Eukaryota > Metazoa > Chordata > Lepidosauria > Squamata > Anolidae > Anolis > Anolis sagrei. Next base: position 13,972,082 of record NC_090035.1, on the reverse strand, counting down.
TCTGTCTATGTCCCTGTTCGGAATATTTTGCCTCCCTTTCTGTCCTTGTGAAATTTGGATTTTGGGAAATTTGGCTTGTGGTGGAAACAAGGATTGGGGATAAAGCTTCAGTGGAGACCCCTTTCTCCCCTGATAACAACTCTTCCAGGATAACAACTGCTTCCCTGGAGACTAGGACGCAGAACAATGGCTTCAAACTACAAGAGAAGAGATTCCATCTGAACACGAGGAAGAACTTCCTGACTGTGAGAGCCGTTCAGCAGTGGAACTCTCTGCCCCGGAGTGTGGTGGAGGCTCCTTCTTTGGAAGCTTTTAAACAGAGGCTGGATGGCCATCTGTCGGGGGTGATTTGAATGCAATATTCCTGCTTCTTGGCAGGGGGTTGGACTGGATGGCCCATGAGGTCTCTTCCAATTCTTTGATTCTATGATTCTATGAGTGGATTTCCCTTCCGAGGGGTAGATTCCCCCCACTTCCTGTTGTCTCAGCCCTGTATTTAACTCTGAGTCATTTGTAAGTTAGATGTCTGTAGCTCTAGGCCGGTGTGTAGAGAGATGGCTGCCCTTTGTTGGGTCTCCGCTCCTCACCTGTGGGATGATGGTCACCTTGAAGCGAAGGTCGTGGAGCCCAATGCTTGCAATGTCGACCCCGTCGATGAGGATCTGCCCTTCGGCCGCTTCGTTGATCCGGAAGAGGCCCAGCGTCAGGGAGGACTTCCCGGCCCCGGTCCGACCCACGATGCCCACCTTCGGGGAGAAGAGGGTCAAAGGGAGGTCAAGGGGAGGTCAAAGGGAGGCCAAGCCCTGTCGCTTCCCCTTCCTAAAGAAAAGCTCACCTTCTCTCCTCCGTTGATAGTGATGGTGATGTTTCTCAGGACCAGATCCATGTCGTCTCTGTAGCGCAGGCTGTAGCCCCGGAACTCCACCCGACCCTCGAGGGGCCAACCCTCCGGAATAGAAGCCCCTGGCAAGCGCCACTCCGCCTGGGAAAGAGGAAGGAAAAAGGAAGGAGGGAGGAAAGGAAGGGAAGAAAGTAGGAAGGAAAAGGAGGGAGGGAGAAGGAAAAGAGTAAAGGAAAAGGAGGAGGAAAGGAAGAGGAATGAAGGAAAGAAGGAGGGAAGGAAGGGGAAGAAAGGAGGAAGGAAAAGGAGGGCGGGAGAAGGAAAAGGGTGAAGAAAAAGGAGGAGGAAAGGAAGAGGAAGGGAGGAAAGAAGAAAGCAAAGGAAGAAAGAAAAGGAGGATGGAGGAAGGAGAGAGGAATCTATATGAATAAAACTGTAATGTTCGTTTGTGGGATTAACATAACTCAAAAACCACTGGACAAATTGACACCAAATTTGGACACAAGACACCTCTCAGGCCAATGAATGACCATCACTCATAAACACACTGAAAAACACAACAGAAGGGACTTAAAAAGCCAAAAAAAACCAAAAATGGCATTACAACATATGTACAAACCCACATATATATATGCAACCACACATATACACAAATATGTACACACACATATAGGTAAAGGTAAAGGTAGTCCCCTGACATTAAGTCCAGTCATGTCTGACTCTGGGATGTGGTGCTCATCTCCATTTCTAAGCCGAAGAGCCAGCGTTGTCCGTAGACACCTCCAAGGTCATGTGGCTGGCATGACTGCATGGAGTGCTGTTACTTTCCCGCCGGAGCGGTACCTATTGATCTACTCACATTTGCATGTTTTCGAACTGCTAGGTTGGCAGAAGCTAGGGCTGACAGCGGAAGCTCACTCCGCTCCCGGAATTGAACCTGCGACTTTTCGATCAACAAGCTCAGCAGCTCAGTGCTTTAACCCACTGCGCCACCGGGGGCTCCACACACACATATATGTGCGTACACACACATATACGCACACAAAATATATATTACACAGACTGGGTCACAGCAATGCATGGCAGGGGACGGCTAGTATATGTATAAGATGCTATGAGTTTCCTTATGGAGAGAAAAAGCAGGGTTTACATAAACATAAACATACTACTACTACTCATAATTTTTATATATTCATATATATTCTATAGATAGCATATATGTGTGTGTATATACTCATATAAATATACAGTGGCACAGCGGGTTAAACCGTTGAGCTGCTGAACTTGCTGACCGAAATGTTGGTGGTTCAAATCCAGGGAGCAGGGTGAGCTCCCGCTGGTAGACCCAGCTTCTGCCAATTTAGCAGTTCGAAAACATGCAAAGCATAAAGATACTACTACTAATTTTATATATTCATATATATTCTATATATAGCATATATGTGTGTATACATATACAGTGGCACAGCGGGTTAAACCATTGAGCTGCTGAACTTGCTGACCGAAAGGTTGATGGTTCAAATCCAGGGAGCGGGGTGAGCTCCCGCTGGTAGACTCAGCTTCTGCCAATTTAGCAGTTCAAAAACATGCAAATGCAAGTAGATCAATAGATAACCCTTCAACATAATTTTTTTTTTTTTGCCTTTTCTTATGGGGAGGACAGAAAAAATTAGAAAATATATAAACAAAATACTGTAGTGTCCAGGTTTAGCCACACGGGGGTGCTATGGCTTAAGAAAAGCCAAAAAGGAGGAAAGAAATGCTACTGTCTTCTTTGTCCCAATGGAAGTGTCCTGAGTTTGCAAGACCCACAGCGGCCTCCAAGATGTTGCCACACTGCGTCTCCCATGATCCCCGTTCCTGAGTATAACGTACCTCCTGCTCCTTCTCGGAGTACTCCTTGACCCGCTCCACGGCCACGATGTTGGTCTCCATCTCCGCGGACATGCGCACCAGCCAGTTCAAGTAGGTGGTGATCTGCCAAAGGAGAGAAGAGGTTTGCAAAGGATGCTTTTGGGGTTTATAGTTCTGTTTTGTCTGGGAGATAGAGAGAGGGATCGCCAGAGAGATCTCACGATTGGAGGGAGTTTTACAAGCCATCTAATCCAATGGCCTTCAATGTAATAATAATAATAATAATAATAATAAAAAATAAATAAATCAGAGGTAGGATGCTTGAGGATGCTTGCCATAGATGCAGGCGAAACGTCAGGAGAAATGCCTCTAGAACATGGCCCTATAGCCCGAAAAAACCCACAAAAACCTAATAATAATAATAATAATAATAATAATCTTTATTTATACCCCGCCACCATCTCCCCGGTGAGGACTCGGAGCTGCTTACATGGGGCCAAGCCCGGACAACATATTGCAGCAAAATAAAACCAATACATAAACATCAAACAATATCAACAAAATTACATAGAGAAAGAAAAAAAATGTAGGAAGACATAACTAAATCACTCCTGAAATACACCCATTGCTCCTTGTCAGTTTACACACACACACACAGATACATACATCTGGGAACCAGATTTTACCTGAAAACAATACTGCTTTTCCCTCCTAACTGTTAATACACTGATGCCTGAAATAAAGTGACTGCAAGCTGCTCTTGCTCAAAAAGGTTTTCCTCAAGCAGCCCGACCCCAAAATGTATTATTATTATTATTATTATTATTATTATTATTATTATTATTATTATTCCACCTGCCCTCTGCCTGCAGAAAGGGGGTGACTCAATAACAACATTAACACCAACAACAACAGCAGCCCACTGTTGAAAGTTTGTTTGTTTTGTTTTTGTTAAAAGCTTCTAAGTAAGTAAGTAATCAATGTTGATAATGTATTGTCGAAGGCTTTCATGGCTGGAATCACTAGGTTCTTGTGGGTTTTTTCGGGCTATAGGGCCATGTTCTAGAGGTATTTCTCCTGACATTAGCAGTATTAAATAACTCTAAAATTACAACAGCAAAACAGCAGAGAGGAAACAAACAGGCACATCTTAACACCTCTCAACAAAAGATTTTCCCAGGCTCAGCCAGGCCTTCAAATGCTAATGAAGGTGGTCAGTTGAAACATTCACATCTAGCTCCAGCAGAGAAGAGCTCTTTGCCCCACCCCAGCCATTCCACAGATATATAAACCCATTGTCCTATTTCCAACAGACTTCACTACCTCTGAGGATGCTTGCCATAGATGCAGGCGAAACGTCAGGAGAAATGCCTCTAGAACATGGCCCTATAGCCCGAAAAAACCCACAAGAACCTAATGTTGATAATAATATCAATAATAACATCCCACTACTGACAGCTACCTGCAGGGTGTAGTAAACTCTATAGTAATATTGATATTGATAACAATAATAATAATAATAATAATAATAATAGCGCCTTGTTGAGCACTACCTGCAAGTTGTAGGAGACTCAATACTACTACTACTAATAGCTCATTGTTGACAGCTACCTGCAAGGAGCAGGACATTCAATAATAATAATAATAACAATTATTAAAGAAGGCCTGGTTCTTGCAGCCCAGGAGCAAGCCATCAGAACCAATGCCAGGATCAAAAAATCAGCTGATGACCCAAAATTCAGACTGTGTAAGGAAGCTGATGAAATCATGGACCATATCCTCAGCTAGAAAACTGCACAGACGGACTACAAACAGAGGCACAACTCTTTGGCCCAAATGATTCACTGGAACTTATGTCACAAGTACCACCTGCCAGTAGTAAAGAACTGGTGGGATCATAAACCTGCAAAGGTCGTGGAAAATGAACATGCAAAAATACTGTGGGACTTTCGAATCCAGACTGTCAAAGTTTTCGAACACAATACACCAAACATCATGATTGTGGAAAAGAAAAAAGCCTGGATTATTGATGTCGCCATTCCAAGTAACAGTTGCATTGAGGAAAAACAACAGGAAAAACTCAGCCGCTATCAAGACCTCAAAATCCAACTGCAAAGGCTCTGGCATAAACCAGTCCAGGTGGTCCCAGTGGTCATGGGCGCACTGGGTGCCATGCCAAAAGATCTCAGCCGGCATTTGGAAACAATAAACATCAACAAAATCACGATCTGTCAAATGCAAAAGGCCACCTTACTTGGATCTGTGCACATCATTCAAAAATACATCATACAGTCCTAGACACTTGGGAAGTGTTCGACTTGTGATTTTGTGATACAAAATCCAGCATATAGATCTCATTTGCTGTGAGATACTGTGCTTTTGTGTCAGTAAAATAATAATAATAATAATACAACTGCAGCAACAACAGCTCATTGTTGACTGCTACCTGCAGGGAGTAGGAGACTCAAAAATAAAAATACTATTTATTTATTTTCTTTATTTATACCCTGCCTTTCTCACTCGCAGGGGACTCAAGGCGGCTTACAACACTGTGAACTGCCATGAGTCCCCTTTGGGGTTGAGAAGGGGATATACAAATAAATAATAAATTACAAATTCCAGCAAAAATTCAATGCCGCATCATAGACATAACAATAAAATCAATATAACAATAAACATACCCTATAAAACTATAAAATACTACCACGAATATCCCCCGTTGACTGCTACCTACACGGAGTAGGAAATAATAATAATAATAATATCTCTAATTATAATAATAATAGTAATAATAGCCCCCTGTTGAGCGCTACCTGCAGGGAGTAGGAGATGGAGAGGCCAACTAGGCCAGGGCTGAGGACATTGCGAGCAATGACGGCAAAGAGGGCGGCGAAGAGGACAATGCAGTTGCCCACCGACTCCAGCCGCACGGCCAGCCACCTGCAGAGAAAGAGACAGAGAAAAGAAGATGGCAGCACAGCCAGGCCTTCAAGGCAGAATCAACTGGATCCAGAACCCCGCCTATGGCTGCCCGAAGCCCCCCACTCCCCAAATCTCACCTGTTGGCCACGATGCTGGGGTAGTAGGCCTTCTGGTTCTGGTCCACCTTGAGGTCACTCTGCTGGACGAAGCGCTGCTGCTCGGCAAAGGCCCGGATGACACTGACCCCCAGCAGGGTCTCGTTGAAGTGTGAATAGACCGGGGAGCGGCTGACCGACTCCAGGCGCTTCAGCTGCCGAGAGGTCGCCACATAGAAGCGCTGGAACAACATTCGAAAAACTGTCTGTTCCTGGTTTGAAAGTGTTGTTTCCTGTTGAATTGTGCGGCCCTTATTTTGAAAGTAGTAGTTCTACTCCAGAAACTTTGGTAGCACAAACTATGTTGAATTAGTTGAGACATATTAATTGAAAAATGATAGCAAGATGTGCAGTTGAAGGCTTTCATGGCCGGAATCGCTGGGTTGCTGTAAGTTTTTTGGGCTGTATGGCCATGTTCCAGAAGCATTCTCTCCTGACGTTTCGCCTGCATCTATGGCAGGCATCCTTGGAGGTTGTGACGTCCCACAACCTCTGAGGATGCCTGCTATAGATGAAGGTGAAACGTGAGGAGAGAATGCTTCTGGAACATGGCCATACAGCCCAAAAAACTTACAGCAACCTATAGCAAGATGTGCTGTAGGATGTCCCTCCAGCAAGAACAATTTTTTTTTTACAGTTTAATGAAAATTTCCCATGTTTTTATGATAGAACCAATTAGGAAAGAATGGTAATTACAACCCAGGAACAAAAGCATGTTCCATACTTTTATTTATTTATTTATTTACAGCTTTTATATTCCGCCCTTCTCACCCTGCAGGGGACTCAGGGCGGATTACAGTGTACACATATATGGCAAACATTCAATGCCAATTTTGACATACAACATATACAGACATAGACAGAGGCTATTTAACTTTTTCTGGCCGCCAGGGGAGTGGTCGCTTTCATCGTCCATCTACGACACTGATGAAGTACTTCCGCATTCCCCGCATGCTTTTTGCTGGAGTGCTTGCTGGAGTCTTTTTTTTTAATGGCCTCATAAATTAGTTAATTTAGCCTCCCCATACTTTAAGGTGGTACCTAATTTTCCTACTTGACAGATGCAACTGTCTTTCGGGTTGCAAAGGTTGACAACAGGCTACACAATTGGTTGGAAACCCACTCCAACCCGGGCTGGCTTCGAACTCATGACCTTTTGGTCAGAGTGATCTTAATGCAGCTGACAATCCCTGACTGGCGGGGCCCTCCTTCCTACCTGTACGAAGAAGTAGACCAGGGCCAAGGGGGGAATGGCGACGGCGGCCAGCGGGGTGGCCAGCAGGATGACGACGCAGGCACCGGCCACATTAAAGAGGGAGCCCATGAACATCTTGATGACTTGCGGGATCATGGAGTCGATGGTGTCGATCTCTTTGGAGAAGCGGTTGACCAAGTTCCCGCTGGGCGTGCGCTCGAAGAAGCCCATGGGGCAGCGTAGGACGCTATGCAAGAGGCCCAGGTGCAAGCGCCGCGAGGCCAGGAGACCTCCCACCGAGACCGCCATCGAGTAGCCAAACACAGCCACCCCTGACAGCCAGGGAGAGAGAGAAAGAGAGAAAGGGAGTCCTTTGTAAGTTGGGGACGGCCAGTGTCTAAAGTGTTAGTAGGCCTCACTATGAGTAGGCCTCAGAGTGAAAAAGGCCTCAGTCTGAGATAGCCCTCAGTGTGAGAAGGCCTCAGTGGGAGAAAGGCCTCAGTGTGATGTAGGTCTCAGTGTTAGTAGGCCTCAGTATTTATTTATTTACAACATTTATATGCCGCCCTTCTCACCCTGAAGGGGACTCAGAGCGGCTTACAAGTAACAAGTAAATACAATATATTATATTGTAAAGGTAGTAAAGGTAGTCCCCTGACATTAAGTCCAGTCATGTCTGACTCTGGGATGTGGTGCTCATCTCCATTTCTAAGCCGAAGAGCCAGCATTGTCCGTAGACACCTCCAAGGTCATGTGGCCGGCATGACTGCATGGAGCGCCGTTACCTTCCCGCCGGAGCGGTACCTATTGATCTACTCACATTTGCATGTTTTCGAACTGCTAGGTTGGCAGAAGCTAGGGCTCACAGCGGAAGCTCACGCCGCTCCCCGGAATCGAACCTGCGACCTTTCGATCAACAAGCTCAGCAGCTCAGTGCTTTAACCCATTGCGCAGGCCTCAGTTTGTGAAGGCCGAATGAAAGGAAGCCCCAAGTTGAAGGCCTCGTGTGTAAAGCTCAAGTGTGAAGCTCCAGTGTGAAGGCTTGCTGTGTGTAAAGCCACTGTGTGAAGCACCTGCATAAGTTCGGTCTGAGAAGAGGCTCTGTGAGAGCGAAGCTCTTTATCTGCATGAAAAAGAAGCCCAGTGTGGAAGCAAAAAAGGAAGTATAAAGAACTTCATTTGTGTTATGGAAGCCTTGTTCTTGTAAATAGTGAAACCACATTGGTTTACTACAAAGAAAAGCCTACTATGGAAGAGATAATAATAATAATAATAATAATAATAATAATAATAATAATAATACTTTATTTATATACCGCTCTATCTCCCTGAGAGGGACTCAGAGTGGTTACCAAGTAACATCACCAAAACAAACAGAGTAGACAGCATGACATAAATTAACAAAAACAACATCAACATAAAATTATCACAGTAACACATATATATTAAATATATATGTGTTATTGTAATAACATTGGTCTTTGTGTTTTTGTTGGTTAACAAGCCCACTCGCCCAACAAGGGTTACCAGTATCTGATTACCAGTATTGAAAGCTACATCAACAGTGTGCAGTTTGACACTGCTTTAACCGCACTTTCTCTGTGCAAGGGGATCCTGGGACTTGTAGTTTGACAAAAGCTTGAGCTTGCTGCATTGTGGGCTAGGCTTCAATGGAGCCGTGGGTTCAAATGACAGGAAAGGAAATGCCACCAGAACATTGGGAAGAGTTTCTTAGGGCTGTTCAACAGTGGAACTCTCTGAGTGTGGTGGAAGACCCTTCTTTGGAGGCCGGGTGATCATCTCTCGGGGGTGCTTTGATTGTGCTTTTCCTGCATGGAAGAAGGGTTGGACTGGATGGCCTTGGGGGTCCCTCCCAATTCTGGGATTCTATGATTCCCTGCAACCCCCAGGATCCGACCACATTGAGCCATGCAGTAGTTCAAACTGCATCAACTGTGCTGTGCGGACGCCAAGCAGAGGAGATGATGGAGGGAGACATAGAGACCAACCGACCTTGGGAGAATCCCAGAGCCCCATAGACGGCCAGGCGGAGGTCGGTGTTCTGCTGGGTCCCGTTGACAACAGGGTCGTCGGTCCACAAACTGAGCCAGTAGTTGGAGGCCAGGGAGGCCACATGGTTGCACAGGAAGAGCATGAGGCTCAGGAAGGCCAGCCACAGACCAGTGGCCTTCATGTACTCCCAGTAGACCTTTGGCTTCACCTGCGGGAGGGAAGGAGGAAGGACAAGAGTCAGCCCAACCCCATTGTGCCGTAAAGGAAGACACAATCTAATCCCTCCCAACAGATGGTCATCCAACCCCTGCTTAATAATAATAATAATAATAATAATAATAATAATAATATAGAATGATAGATCCTAAAGTTGGCAGGGAACCCAAGAGACACTTATCCCAACACCACTGGGCCATAAAGAAAGACTCTATCCGATCTCTCCTGACAGATGACCTTCTAGCTTCTGCTTATTATTATTAATAATAATAGTAATAGTAGTAGTAGTAATAACAACAACAACAACAACAACAGGGGCCAGTGGAACCTCAATGTGTCATAAAGGAGGACACAATCTGCTCCCTCCCAACAGATGGCCACCCAACCCCTGGTTAATAATAATACTAATATTAATAATATAGAATGATAGGATTCTAGAGTTGGAAGGGAACCCAAGGGACACTCGTCCCAACACCATTGTGCCATAAAGAAAGACCCCCATCCAATCTCTCCTAACAGATGGCCATATAGCTTCTGCTTATTATTATTATTAATAATAGTAATAATAATAACAATAGGGGCCAAGGGTCATCCAGTGCAACCTCAATGTGCCATAAAGGAGGACACAATCCGATTCCTCCCAACAGATGACCACCCCAACCCCTGATTAATAATAATATAAAAGGTAAAGGTTGTCCCCTGACATTAAGTCCAGTCATGTCTGACTCTGGGGTGGTGTACTCATCTCCATTTCTAAGCCGAAGAGCCGGTGTTGTCCATAGACACCTCCAAGGTCATGTGGCTGGCACAACTGCATGGGGTGCCGTTATAATAATAATATAATATAATAATGTAATAATAATATAGAACCATCAAATTCTAGAGTTGGAAGAGATCTCAAGGACCATCCAGTCCCAACCCCCTTCAGCCATAAAGGAAGACACAATCTGATCCCTCATAACAGATAGCCATCTGGTTTCTGCTTATTATTATTATTAATAATAATAATAATAAAATAGGGACCAAGGGTGCAATCTCATTGTGCCATAAAAGAAGACACAATCTGATCCCTCCCAACAGATGGCCACCCAGCCTCTGCTTAAAACAATAATAATAATAGTAATAACAACAATAACAATCCCAATATAGAACCATAGAATCGTAGCCTTCACTGTGCCACCAGAGCGGAGGGAGGGAGGGTTTGCAGGACCTGGAAGCCACAGAGAAAGAGGGCTATGTTTCGGGAGCAAAAGGAAGGCCTGCTTGATTCCTCTGCTGCGTCTCCGCAGGGAAAGGCAAACGCCTGCTGCTGCCCTTTTGCACTAAAAAGGGGATTAAAAGAGCCTTGCGTTTCGGAGCGGAAACTTGGTCCGGGGCCAGCAGACTCTGCTCCAGACTTTCCAGGAGTTGCAAAGGAAGGCAAGCCGCTTGCCGTTGACACAAACACAGTGGGGAGTGGAGACCACGCTCTTTAATAGTTTCCCAGCATGGGCCTTGGGTTGGATTACACTATGAAACAAAATGTGAATTTTGGTTGAAAAGTGCTATTTCCTGTTTCACTGTGCGGTCCTTACTTTGAAAGTAGTTGTTTCATAAGGTTTTAAATTCTCTGTGTTATTGTTTATATGTAAGTTATATTAATTGTACTGTTTTATTTGCTTGCTGTTTTGTTTTTACTGATGTGCTGTTGGGCTTGGCCTCATGTCCCCTTGGGGAGATGGTGGTGGGGTAGAAATAAAGTTATTATTATTATTATTATTATTATTATTATTGTTCTACTCCAGAAACTTCATTGTTTTTGTGGCTGCCACTGCTGAATTGGTAGAGACTCTACGAGATAGTCATTGAAAACCTATCACAATTTTTTTTTTTGCATTTTAATAAACTTTCCCCATGTTTTTAGGATAGAACCAATGAGGAAATGATATTTAAAACCCAGGAACAAATACTGTCTAACATAGGTTATGGCATCTTTTTTTTTTAAAAAAAAACCCCAAACACAAGGGTCAAGTGCGATCTCTTAAAAGGACAGCGACGTTATTTTTAATGCCTGCCCTTCTTGCCGCTGGGAATCATTTCTCCAAGAGGCCAAAGCCACCTCCCTGGAGGCCAAGCTCTTCAAACTGTCACAACAAACATGGAAGACAGAAGCTGGACCCTTTCCTCGGCTTCATAAGGAAGGATGCAAACCAGTGATTTTCCTGAAGTAAGGGTGAATCTACACTGCAGAATGAATCCAGTTGGACACCACTTTAACTCAATGCCTCTGAAGTCTGGGTCTTTGGCCTCCTTTGCTAAAAGAGTGGCAAACTATTACGTGCACCCTTGGCCCCTATTATTTTATTATTATTATTATTATTATTATTATTAATGATAATAATTACTCTGTAGCATGGAACCATGGCACCTAAAGTGGTGTCAAATCGCATTCGCATCCAAGTGCAATCTCCTCCTCGCAGTGATTTCTTATCCACGAATTAATGACTTTTGGGGTGCCTTCCTATTCAATCTTGGCAGAGATTCTCCTTCTCTGGAGGTCTTTAAGCAGACGTCAGATGACCATTTGTTGGGAGGGATTGGATGGTGCCTTCCTTCCTGGCAGAAAGGAGTTGGACAGGATGGCCTTTGGGTGCCCCTTCCAACTCTAGGAGTCTATGTTTCCACATATTTCCAGTAGTATAAGGAAACTATCTCAGAAACTAAACAATTCCCTTTGTTTGGGATAGATCCTGGTTCAAACCTCACCTTCCCAGTTTTGGCCGTATCGGCTTCCGTGAGCTTCCAGGCGCTCTTTTCTGTTGCTGCCGCAGGGGCTTTCTGCAGTTCGGTCGTGCTGTTTTGCGGAAGGGACTTCCCTGCTTCGCTGCTGAATGTGGAGGAGTTGCTGAGCTGTCTTTGGTTTTTTAAAAAAGGAATAAAATAAAAACACACATGAATACTTCTCTTTTTGAACCTTAGGGAAGCTCTACTTGAGTCTCCTTTGTCTCCTGTGCTATTCTAATAATATAATATAATATAATATAATATATAATATATTGTATATACATATAATATTTATAATATTACAATGTAATGCAATATAATAAAACTACTAATAATAATATGATATTATAATTGCATATTTATATTACATGTAATATTACTAATAATATTACAATATAATTGATATAGTACAATATAGCAATATTTAAAACTGATATTGTACTATGTTAATAATATATTGTTTGTATATATACTTTGTAAGCCGCTCTGAGTCCCCTTCGGGGTGAGAAGGGTGGCATATAAATGTCGCAAATAAATAAATAAATAAATAAATAGATGACTGGGAAGCCCTTCATAAAATAAATACCAGAAGGGACCGAGAATTTCATCTATTCTGATGATCGTGCCATCACCGCTCAAGCAGAGAGATTTGAAAAGGTTGAACAGAGGCTCTCCGAAGCTTTCGGTGCTCTTACTGATAATTACAGGGAAAACTAGCTGATTCCTAATTCATCTAAAATGCAAGCATGTGCTTTTCATCTTCAGAACAGACAAGCATCTTGAGCTCTGGGGATTATTTGGGAAGGAATCCCACTGGAGCATTACAGCACACCCAAATACCTGGGAGTCACTCTGGACTGTGCTCTGACTTACAAGATAGTACAATATCAGTATTAAGTATTACTATATTGTACTATACCATTATATTGTAATATTACTTTGTTATAGATGACTGGGAAGCCCTTCATAAAATAAATACCAGAAGGGACAGACAATTTCATCTATGCTGACGATCGTGCCATCACCGCTTAAGCAGGGAGATTTGAAATGGTTGAACAGAAGCTCTAAGCGCTCTTACTACCTATTACAGGGAAAACTAGCTAATTCCTAATCCATCTAAAACACAGACATGTGCTTTTCACTTTCAGAACAGACAAGCATCTTGAGCTCTGAGAATGACCTGGGAAGGAATCCCACTGGAGCATTGCAGCACACAAAAATACTTGTGAGTCACTCTGGACTGTGTTCTGATCTTCAAGAAGCACTGCTTGATTATCAAGCAAAAAGTGGGTGCTAGAAATAATATCATATGAAAGCGGACTGGCACAACCTGGGGATCACAACCAGACACAGTGATGACATCTGCCCTTGCGCTTTGCTACTCTGCTGCTGAATATGCATGCCCAGTGTGGAGCACATCTCATCATGCTAAAACAGTGGATGTGGTTCTTAATGAGACATCCTGCATCATCACAGGATGTTTACACCCAACACCGCTGGAGACATTATACTGTTTAGATGGTATTGCACCACCTGGCATCTGTCGAAAAGTAGCAACCAGCAATGAAAGGACTAAGGCATTGACATCTCTGGCCCATCCTCTGTTCGGATATCAGCCAGCATGCCAACGTCTTAAATCAAGAAACAGCTTCCTAAGATCTACAGAGATACTCTCAGCAAGCAAGAGTCCAAAAGTGGCAGGCTAAAACCCAATCAGTGGCTGAGACCGGATGAGAAACTCCCTCCTGGGCACACAAAAGACTGGGTGACTTGGAAGGCGCTGAACAGACTGCGCTCTGGCATCACGAGATGAAGAGCAACCTTAAGAAATGGGCCACAAAGTGGAGTCCACAACATGCGATTGTGGAAAAGAGCAAACCACAGACCACCTACTACAATGCAACCTGAGCCCTGCTACACGCACAATGGAGGACCTTTTGTATAGTAACACCAGAGGCACTCCAAGTTGCCAGATACTGGTCAAAGGACATTTAATCAACTACCAAGCTTGCAAACTTTGTGTTTTGTTTGTTTGTTGGTTTGTTGGTTAAAAATGCAATACAACTGTTTGGCTTGCTCCTGACATGATAAATAAATAAATAGCAAACTGCAATGGCCAAATGACAAAGAGGCGACTTTTGCATCACATTTGACAGCAAATACTTTTTTTGGTTTCAGGGTTTTGAACATTGAAATGCAGCTTAGATGCAATAGTGCATGAGACTGGACTCCATATGGCTGGTTTCTTTCTCTCCCAAAGCAAAAGAAGGAAAGGCCTACCTGAGCAGGGGATTCCCAGGTCCGTCATTGGCAATGATTCCATTTTCAAGGTGCTTTTCCTCCTTGGCGGCTGGACTATTTGCACCTGCATCAAAAAAGCAAACATGCCCAATGTGCGTCAGGATGGGAAAGAGCCAAAATCACTTATAGCCACAGGAAGAGCGGCAAGGAATGAGGGATTACACTCTGTATCACGATTTCTGTTCCTGGGTTATAAATGTCATTTCCTAATTGGTTCTATTACAAAAACATGGAAAAAAATATTAAACTGCCAAAACTTTGTTTTTGTGGGAGGGACATGATGCAGCAGCAACACATTTTACTATAGTTTTTACACATTTTACAGTTTTTAATTTAAAATTTATTTATTTGTTTATTTATTTACGGTATATAAATACTGTAAATAAATAAATAAATAATTTCAATTCGTCTCTCATCGAGTCTCAACCAATTCAACCTAGTTTGTGGCAGCCACAAAAACCAAGTTTTTGGAGTAGAACAACTACTTTCAAAGTAAGGACCGCACAATTAAACAGGAAATAATGCTTTCAAACCAGAAACAGAACATTTTTTTCACATTTTGTTACATAGTGCTGTTATTATTATTACTATTTGTATCCCGCTTTATCTCTCTAAAAAACAGATTCAAAGCGGCTCACCACAAAACCAACTTAAATATATGAAGATGTGAAAAATAGAATTAAATATTAACGATATAACAAAATAAACGGATAAAACACTTAAAAGCAATATTATTATTATTTGTCTTATTTTATCTCTCTTTCAACAAAAAGACTCAAAAGCTGCCCACAATAAAAATCAATACAATATAATTTAAAAACTTAAAAATATACAAAGATTAAAATGGAAATAAACATGAACAGTGTTAAAAAATAAACAGTTTAAACCCAGGAAACTATATTATTATTATTATTATTATTATTATTATTATTATTATTATTTGTATCCCACTTTATCTTTCTAAAAATAGACTCAAAGTGGCTCACTATAAAATCAACCTAAATATATACAAATATTAAAATGGAAGTAAATATGAACAGTGTTAAAAAAATAAACAGTTAAAACTCAGGAAACTATATTATTATTATTATTATTATTATTATTATTATTATTATTATTTGTATCACACTTTATCTCTCTAAAAATAGACTCAAAGTGGCTCACTATAAAATCAACCTAAATATATACAACATTAAAATGGAAGTAAATATGAACAGTGTTAAAAAAATAAACAGTTAAAACCCTGGAAACTATATTCTTCTTTTTTTTAATTTATTTTTATTGAGAATAAGAGTCTCCCTAAAAAGCAGAGCTAAAAGAAAGAATGATAAATAATATATAATATAATAAAACAAAAAAAGTATATTACCAAAAAAAATGTGGGAACAATCCATTACAGAAAAGTAGGAAAGGGAGAAATGGATGGGAAAAAAAGGAAAAACAAAGAGTCTTTGGCGTTGTTACTTCCAGATTCCTCTAGGTTGTAAATCCAACTCTTTTCAATAATCCTATTGTTCTTCTGCCCTCGGATTGATTTTGTTTAGGCCTTTGAGGTTCTTTTAAATCTCTAGAATATGAAATTCTGGATTACCCTTTTTTAGAAATTCCATGGGTTTCCCCCAATTCGTTCTATGTCTTTGTACATCGTTATAGGTTAGTCTTTGTGTAAGGAAGTCCATGTTCATAATATCCCAGACTTTTAGGAGACAGCTTTCGACCGTAGGTATTTCATTGGATTTCCATATTTGGGCCAAATTAATCCTAGCTGCTGTTTTTAGATAGAAAAAAAATATCTTATTTGTATTTTTCCCCATTTTAAAATCTGTAATCCCTTGTAGGAAGTACTCCATTTTGAACTTGAACTTATCTGTAGGATTGACTCTATCTTTTTATAAATCTGGTGCCAGAAATCGTTAACTTTCTTGCACTTCCGCCACATCTGTATGAAACTTCCTGTGCTTCTCCCACATTTCCAACATTTCTCATCAGTTCTACCTTTGTTAATTTTTGAGAGTTTTTCTGGTGTTAGGTATAATCATAGAATCATAGAATGAAAGAGTTGGAAGAGACCTCATGGGCCATCCAGTCCAACCCCATTCTGCCAAGAAGCAGGAATATTGCATTCAAATCACCCCTGACAGATGGCCATCCAGCCTCTGTTTAAAAGCTTCCAAAGAAGGAGCCCCCACCACACTCCGGGGCAGGGAGTTCCACTGCTGAACGGCTCTCACAGTCAGGAAGTTCTTCCTCATGTTCAGATGGAATCTCCTCTCTTGTAGTTTGAAGCCATTGTTCCGCGTCTCCAAGGAAGCAGAAAACAAGCTTGCTTCCTCCTCCCTGTGTCTTCCTCTCACATATTTATACATGGCTATCATATCTCCTCTCAGCCTTCTCTTCTTCAGGCTAAACATGCCCAGCTCCTTAAGCTGCTCCTCATAGGGCTTGTTTTCCAGATCCTTGATCATTTTAGTCGCCCTCCTCTGGACACATTCCAGCTTTTATAAAATGTTTTATAGGTGGTATACAGAAACTGGTATAAGATGTTTTGTAGGTGGTCTATAGAAACATTATTATTATTATTATTATTATTATTATTATTATTATTATTATTTGTATCCCACTTTATCTCTCTAATAATAGACTCAAAGTGCCTCACTATAAATTCAACCTAAATATATGTAAACATTAAAATGGAAATCAACATGAACAACGTATGAGGGAAAAGAAGGAAGGAAGGACGGAAGGAAGAGAAAAAGAAGGAGAAGGGGAAAGGAGGGAGGGTGGGAGGTGGAGAAAAAGAGAAGGATGGAAAAGAAATGAAGGGAGGGACGGAAGAAATGGGAGGGAATTATGGAAGAGAAACGAAGGAAGAAATGGGAGGGAATGATGGAAGAGGAAGGAAGGAAAGAAAGCGAGGAAAAGAAGGTGAAGAAAGGAATGAAAAGAAAGGAAGATCAGTGCTCCCTTTCTCAAGTGTCAGAGAAACTCACCATCGCTCTCCCTGCTCTGCTCTGCGTTTGCGAAGGTCCGCAGGAACTCCGCGAAGGCCCCGTCCCGTTGGAGCAGCTCCTGGTAGGAGCCCATCTCGGAGACCTTGCCCTCAGCCATCACGATAATGGTGTCCACCACTGGCAGGTAGCTGACCCCGTGCGTCACCAGGATCCGGGTCTGGAAGGGGAAGGTTGGGGAACCCATGAGACTGAGACAGTGCACTTTAGAGGACACAGCAGGAGGAATGTCATGACCAGCAACTTGGTGGGTTCAGTTTTGTGGCTGCAGAGGGCTTGGGAGGGCTTTGTCTGCCTCATATTTGGAAGACGTCAAGCTGACCTTCCCTTCCAAGTCCTGTTTCACAGGCTGCAATAATAATAATAATAATAATAATAATAATAATAATAATAAAGATCCACAGAATCCTACAGTTGGAAGAGACCCAAAGGGTCATCCAGTCCAATAGCATAGGAAAGGGTTAAGGCCCCTGAAAAGTTTGTTTTGCTGTCTGTACCTCTGTTCAAAAGATTCTACCTGTTGCACTCCAAGGATGAGAGCCACTTTTATATTTATTTATTTATTTACGACATTTATATGCCGCCCGTCTCACCCCGAAGGGGACGAAGAGCGGCTTACAAGATATACATACATACAATATATTATATTATTAGCATAGTACAATATCAGTATTAAATATTACTATATTGTACTATACCATTATATTGTAATATTATTAGTAATATTACATGTAATATAAATTGTCAGGTTTTACAACGTATTGTAATGTAATATAGCTGAGTCATGCACTGCTAATGGGATTCTATTGGAAATGCTGAGTCATGCATTAACTGTATATAGGGAATCATTTGGGGAATGTGTTCTGGCCTAGTCCAGGTGATTCTGAATGATGTAATCCTGGGTCTGGGTTAGGGTAATGAGTTGGGAACCAATCAGAGATTGCTATGTGTAATTGTATAGAATTGTATATAAGGAAGTCGTGTACAGTGTATATTTCTCCTTGTGCTGTGATGTTGTTTGTTGAAGGCTCTATGTAATTTATTTAAAAAACCTGTCTGCTAAGACAAGATATTACTGTGTGCTGTGGTAAATTTGTAATGTCATCTAGACCGGGGGAAAACAATAGTAAAACTGACAATGACTGGGCATGTGCTCAAGTGTCTGTAAAAGAGTTCCAGAGTGACTGCAGTTTGTGGGAGCAGTTGACTGAAAATACTGTGCCGGAAGAAGCTACTGGAAACCGCTGAAGTTGTGCAACTGATCTGCTGCTGAATTGTGAAGTTAATCTCAACATAAATATATAATTATAATATCATGTTAGTAATTTATTGCATTGCATTATAATATCATAAATATTATATGCATAAACAATATATTATATTATATTACATTATTATATTATATTATTAGAACTGCACAGGAGACAAGGTGGAACTGTCCCTGGCCCCCTCTCTCTTCACTCTGTACTTAACACACACTCCAGTCCAAGGTAAAATAGCAAAGCAGTTTATTGAAGAATATATATGAAAGACAATTCATTGTATAAAAAACCAAAAAATATAAAAACCAAAGTTGAAATATTAGCAATAATCCACAGAAATCATAGTACACGAGTAGCATCAAAAAACCAGGAATATGAAAGCAGAATAAATCCAAAACATGAGATTCAGGAACAGTCCTCAAAACTTGGAAGCATGAGACATGAACAAAAGGAAACATGGAACATCAAACTAGAAACCCCTTGACTTGGCAGTGAGTAGTTCTCTACTCACAACGTTGCCTGGACTGATGGATCCATCCGCTGGACTAGCTAATATAGAGAGAAAATCACGCCTTCTCCCCTGGGAAATCAATAAGGACTTATTGGCTAATAGGCATCTTGACCTTCATGAACTTTCCCGAGAAGCTCAATGTTGATGGAATGTAAATCACCTATCTAACTGCTCACTAGTCTGTCCACCTGCACTTTCATTTTCATCCTCTGAGCAGAGATCTCTTTCTGATCTTGCTTCCCAAGCGAACTGCCTTTCAGGAATGTGGCCTTCAGACACAGACCGCTAATTTTCAGGGCTTAAAATCTCTTGCTGGCTCTCCTGCTGACTTGCAGACCTAGAATCCCGGGTGTCATCAGAATGACTAACAGGCCCGGAATCCCCAAAGAGATCAGGTACAGGCACTATCAAAGGCTGAACTACAACCACCTCACTTTTTCAAAATCCCGGTGAGAATTGGATTTTTAAAAATTTAGCTTGTTGTGGAAACAAGGATTAGGGGCAAGGCTTCAATGGAGACCCCTTTTCCACAGAATAAAAACTCTTTCTGGAGCAGATTTCCCTTCCTTCCAAGGGGCAAATTTATCTTAACTTCCTGTTGTCTCAGCCTTGTTCTTATCTATGAGTTGTTTATCTAAGTCAGATGTTTGCAACTCAAGGACAACTTGTATTGCGCTTAGAGAGTTTCTACCTGAAACGAACAAATGGATGATACCCATCATGAGAAATCTCTGACTAACTTCAAAAAAATCTCAACTAGGGAGCAGGATGGCCCTATTCGCCATTTCCCTATTATGCGAGTTAGCAGAAACAAGCTGGCCCCACTCACCTTCTTTTTCAGGATCCCCTTTGGTCCGATGACCTTCTCGAAAATGTGCTTCCCGACGTGAGCGTCAACGGCCGACAAAGGGTCATCCAGCAGGTAGATGTCGGCATCCGAATAGACGGCCCGAGCGAGACTGACCCTTTGCTTCTGGCCTCCAGAGAGGTTTACACCCTGTAAGGAAAGAAGGAAACAAGAGAAAGGGGGTTAGGGATGCTTGGGTT
Source organism: Anolis sagrei (assembly GCF_037176765.1). Taxonomy (NCBI): domain Eukaryota; kingdom Metazoa; phylum Chordata; class Lepidosauria; order Squamata; family Anolidae; genus Anolis; species Anolis sagrei. The sequence continues at coordinate 13,951,994 of NC_090035.1, read as the reverse complement.
CCTGTTCAGGCCCTATAGAGGCCAAAAGATCTGCCAAAGAGGGAAGATTCACAATGTATGATAAGATAGCGCTGAAAAGCAAATACACTGTCTGTACACAGAAGCAGAGAAAGTTGAATCTCCTGTTTTGCAGAGAACCAAGAACAATAAACATAAGGACAGCATGTTGATTTTGGCTATGTTGTAATCTGCTTCAAGTTATGAGGAGAGGTGGGTAATAAATATAATACGTATTGATTTATGTATTAAACAAGCCAAGATAGAAGCAGGAAGCTCTGTGAGAGCTTCAGAAATGACTTCACCTTGTTTATATGTTTACATAAGCCTCTAATATTTTAATGGGGAAAAGAAACGACTTCACCTTGTTTATATGTTTACAAACATTTCTAATATTCCAATATTACTCTCTGTAACAAAATTTGAAAACAATTCTGTTCCAGGTTTGAAAGTGTTCTTTCCTGTTTAATTATGCAGTCCTTACTTTGAAAGTAACTGCTATACTCCAGAAACTTTGCCAAAAACTAGGTTGAATTGGTTGAGACTCAAGGAGAGATTCATTGAAAAACTATAGCAAAGTGTTCTGTAGGCTGTCCCACAAAAACAAAGTTGTGTTAGTTTCATAAACCTTTCTCATATTTTTATGACAGAACCCATAAGGAAATGACATTTATGACCTAGGAACAAAAACTTGTGTAACATAGTGTTATTGGGAAAGGCAATTGCTTCACTTTGTTTATATGTTTACATATGTCTCTAATATTCCAATCTTATTGGAAAAAGAGCCCCGTGGCAACATAGTGGGTTAAACCGCTGAGCTGCTGAACCTGCTGACCAAAAGGTTGGCAGTTCGACTTCAGCGAGCGGGGTGAGCTCCCAGTGTTAGCCCCAGCTTCCGCCAACCTAGTAGTTCAAAACCATGCAAATGTGAGTAGATCAATAGTTCTGGCAGGAAGGTAACGGTACTCCATGCTGTCATGCCGGCCATATGATTTTGGGGGCGTCTATGGACAATGCTGGCTCTTCAGCTTAGAAATGAAGATGAGCACCACCCCCCAGAGTTGGATACGACTAAACATAATGTCAAGGGGAAACCTTTACCTTTACTATGGGAAAAGAAAAGGACTCCACCTTGTTTGTATGTTTACATATGTCTCTAATATTCTAATATTATGGGGTAAGGCAATGGCGTCAGCTCCAAAGAGGAGGAATCCTCCCTCACCTTCTCCCCGATCTCCGTCTGGTCCCCCGAAGGCAGCACCTCCAGGTCCGGCAGCAGAGCACAGGCCTCGACCACGCAGTTGTATTGCCCTTCCCGGACTTCTCTGCCAAACAGAATATTCTCCTTCAGAGTCGCGTTCTGGATCCAAGCCTGCTGCGGGACGTAAGCGACAGATCCCTGCCGAGACACAAAGGACAGACACCCAGGCTTGAAGGAAGTCATCTGTTGGCATCTCTGCAAGTGGAGATTCTCTGGGCCCAACCTGTTCCTCCTCCCCTGCAGTCGGCCACAGGTTCCCAACATTTTTCTCCCCCTAAGGACCGCTTCTCCTACAAAAAGCAGGGCAGCGGCCTGCTCTAGGGTCATACCTTGAGGGAGACGAGCCCCTCTCGCTTCTCCATCTCCCCCAGAAGCGCCGACAGCAAGGAGGATTTCCCACAACCGACCTGCCCCACGATGGCCACTAAGCGGTGCTCCGGGACCACAAAGTTAATGCTGCAATGAGAGCGATATAAAGTGAGAGGCAGGAATTTGGGATATATATGGGAAGTTCCAGAGTTACAAACAGCTGACTTGCAAACTAATCAGTTAACGGAACTGAGAGAACAGGAAGTGAGAGAAATCTGTCCCTCGGAAGGGAACACAGAAATGCTGGACCACTCTCACAACCACCATGTCAGACTACACAGAGAAGTCATTGAAATACACAGGCATGTGGACGATTTCAACAGAAAGGAGGAAACCATGAAAATGAACAAAATCTGGCTACTAGTATTAAAAAACTCTAAAATTACAACAGCACAACAACAGAGAGGAAACAAACAAGGACACCTAATCACCTCTCAACAAAAGTTTGCTCTAGGCACTGTCAAGCCATTATATGCTAATCAAGGTGGTCAGTTGAAACAGTCACACTTAGCTCCAGCAGACAAGAGTCCTTTGTCTCACCCTCGTTGATCCACAGATATATAAACCCTTTCTCCTAGTTCCAACAGACCTCACTACCTCTGAGGATGCTTGCCATAGATGCAGGTGAAACGTCAGGAGAGAATGCCTCTAGAACATGGCAATATAGCCCAAAAAACCTACAACAACACAATTTATTATTTATTTATTTACATTTCTATCCTGCCTTTCTCAAGGTGGCTTTATATACAGGCAACGATTCAATGCCTTAAAACACAATGTACACCTAAATAAATATAAAATCCACTCCTGGAAGAATTATTATCATGGGGGAAAGCTGTCTCCACTGAAGCTTTATCTCCAATCATTATTGTTTCCACAAAAAGCCATTTTTTTTTCAAAACCCTCTGATCACAAGGACAGAAAGTGAGGGGAAATCTTTCAAACAGAAGCACAGACACCAATACAAACCCCACAGGGGTGTTAACCCTTCCCTATTCAATTCAAAGGTATGTGTGTAGGTGTATGTGTGTGTGTATGTATGTATGTATACATATACACATATAGACAGACATATATATATGGCTGGAATTACACTTGAAAACTTGGATGTTCCAATGTGCCTTTGAATAATGGTTCAGGTCTGCCGAGCCCTAATTTATTGTTTTGGGTTTTTTCCAGCACTTTACTTCCAGCCTCGGTCCTACTGTTCTGCGTTCTGCACAAACTTTTCCCTGCCATCTTGAATCTGAACAGTTTCCTGTTATTGGTAGTTGATGTTGATTGATATTGTTTTATGATGTTTTTTACTTTTCTGGTTTTAATTGTTTTAATTATATTGTTTATTTCTATGTTTTTAATTATGACATACAAATAAACTTTGCATTCCTTGTTTATACTGGGCTTGGTCCCCATGTAAGCTGCCTTGCATCCCTTCGGGGAGATGGTGGCGGGATATAAGACTAAAGTTGTTGTTGTTGTTATTAAAAAATGTCCCTGTTCTGACATACAAATAAATTCAACTTAAGAACAACCCTCCAGAGCTAATCTTGTTCGTAACTTGCGCACGGCCTGTATATCTTTTTCCTTGAAACCAGTTTAGCAACAGCACTCCCAGCCAAAGGGTCACGTTTTAACCAAGGCCTTGTAACTAATTGCCTTTCCTTTCCTGCCAATAACTGCTGCAGAGGTGCTACTGGCCTTTGCTTTTGGGTTAATCATTTCCCCGAATTCTCCTGAAAACCATGCTTCCACTGTTCTACAGAACCTCCCTTGTTCGTAACTTGGGGACTGCCTGGGTATGTATATGTGTGTGTGTATTTCATACACACATGCATGGGAGGCAGGAGTTTGCCATTCTATGGGATTGGTTTGTACCTTCTCATGCATGCATGTGTGTGTGTGTGTGTGTACACACACACACACATACATATATACACACACACACACATATATATATATATATATCACACACATACATATCTATCTATCTATCTTCTGGGGAGGCCCTGTTTTTGATCCCGCCTTCATCGCAGGCATGCCTGGTGGGGACGAGAGACAGGGCCTTCTCAGTGGTGGCTCCTCGGCTATGGAACTCCCTCCCTAGGGATATTAGATCAGCCTCCTCCCTACTGATATTATGGGGAAAAAATTAAAAACCTGGCTTTCTGAACAAGCCTTTGAAAACGCAGTGTAGCGGATGAATATGGAACCCAGGAAAGAATGAACATGGAATGGCTTGACAGTGTCATTGGAAAATGAGCTAATAAGAAGTTATTGGTGATTTACGGTATTAATGCTTTTTACAGGGTTTTTATAATGTGTGCTAATTGTTTTTAACTTTGTTTTAATTTTATGTTTGCTGTGGCATCAAGAAATGCAGTGTGTGTGTGTATGTGTATGTGTGTGTGTATATATATATATATATGTGTGTGTGTGTGTGTGTATATGTGTATATATATGTATATGTATATGTGCATGCGCTAGCCCTCCCCTACCACGTGTCGCTGTGGCCCAGTCTGTGTATATGGGTTTTGGGTGTGGATATATTTGTGTATATATGTGTGTGTGTATGTACATGTATATTGTGTATATGTGTGTGCTTGTCTATATGAATATTTGTGTGTATATATGTGTGCATGTGTATATGTATATGTATGTGTGTATATAAGTATATTTGTATGTGCATGTATATATGTGTGCATATATGTGTATATTTGTGTTTGTGCATATATATACACGTGTGTGTGTGTGTGTGTGTGTGTATGAATGTGTGCATGTGTATATGTATATGAGTGTATGTGTATATATGGTGTATTTTTGGGGTTTGTAAGTCTGTTCTGCTGGGGTTGTGTGTCTGTATGTGTGTGTTTTAGGGGTGACGGACACTCATTGGACTGTTAAGTGTACTGTGTCCAAATTTGTGTGAATTTGCCCAGTGGTTTTTGAGTTATGTTAATCCCAGAAACGAACATTACATTTTATTATATAGATATACACACACACACACACACACACACACAGAACACTTTAGAGCACAGAATTCACAGAATCATAAATCCTGGAGTTGGAAGAGGCCCCAAGGGGCATCCAGTCCAACCCCCTTCTTCTGTCTAAAACAAAATAAAACAACAGCATTATACTAATATATAAAAACAAGTATCAAAACCAACAACCAAATAAAAATCAATTTCAGTTTCTCATCACGGGTGGGCGGAGGGGTGCAACAATAATTTAGGGGATAGGACTGGAGGATAAAGTGCATAGATCTTATGGCAGCAGTAAGGAGAATAGCAATGTCAGACAGGACATTAATAATTTAAGCACAAACCAATAGTAAAGTGCAGGGTCAAGATTTTGGGTCCTAGCTGGGGCCCACTATATGGGGGAATTGTCTAATCAAAGCCCTCCTGACAGATGGCCACCCAGACTCTGTTTAAAAGCCTCCAAAGAAGGAGCTTCCACAGACTCCAAGGCAGAGAGTTCCACTGCTGAACAGTTCTAAGACATCTTTCATCAGGTTCAGGTGGTCTTCTTTCATGTCATTTGAATCCATGGCTCATAGCAGATGTGGAAGTTTTATGGACTCAAAGAGGGTGCCATATTTAGAATGAGAAGAGCTGGCTTTTCAAGGGTCATTTGGGGAAGGGATGGGCCATTCTTACTTGTTCAGACATGGAAGGTCGCTTCTTGACCAGCTAAAGGTCGCATTCTTCACGGTGATGCTGTTGCCGTTTGCTGGAAAAAGAGGATTCAAAGAAGTCATAAGAAATCAGCTTAAATGAGGTGGTGCCTGCTGAGGATAGGTGATGGGGAGGAAGGGGTGAACCACCCCTATGCATTTCCCACATTGATGCCTAAGGATTATAGGAGCCTAGAGTTGGAAGTGACCCCCAAAGGCTACCCAATCCAATCTTATTTTGCCAGAAAGGAAAACATAAGCCTCCTTGGGTGCATCTACACAGAATCATAGAATCATAGAGTTGGAAGTGACCTCATGGGCCATCCAGTCCAACTCTCTGACAGGAAAATCCAATTCAAAGCACCCCTGCAGATGACCACCCAGCTTCTGTTTAAAAGCCTTCAAAGAAGGAGCCTCCACCATAAAATTAAGGCAGTTTCACACCATTTTAACTACCATGGCTCAATACTATGGAATTATGGGGATTGTATTGTTGTTAGTTACCACTTAGTGCTGCAAGAAGAGGCAGTTAACAAATATTATTATTACTACTGTTTTTATCCATGTTGTCACCTGCCATGAAGAGGTGGGGGAAAAATAAAATTATTACTGTTATTAGTATTACTATTTAACGTGTTATCCAACTTGAGCCATAAGGAGAGGCAGGTAACTATTATTATTATTATTATTATTATATATGATGGTATTTAAGCCACCAGTTTTATTGTGAAGAGAAGGCCAAAGACTTAATCATCATCATCATCATTATGATTATGATGTCTTTGGCATTCCCTATACTATTATTATTATTATTATTATTATTATTATTACAACTACTACTACTACTGTATGTTACTATTACTTCTACTACCACTATATGTTACCAGCCTTGAGGCACAAGGAGATGCAGGTAACAAACACTTGTTGTCGTTGTTGTTATTGTTATTATTATCTATATAAATAAAAATGTAATGTTTGTTTGTGGGATTAACATAACTCAAAAATCACTGGATGAATTGACACCAAATTTGGACACAATACACCTATCAGGCCAACGAGTGACCATCACTCATAAAAACACTGAAAAATATTGCAGAAGAGACTTAAAAAGCCCAAAATTAAAAAATACATTACAATACATATACAAACACATGTATATACACATATACACAAATATATACACACATATACACACACAAAGCACATATACACAGACTGGGCCACAGCAACACATGGCAGGGGATGGCTAGTTGTTGTTGTTGTTATTATTATTATTACAACAACTACTACTGTATGTTACTATAACTTCTACTACTACTACTACTACTACTACTACTACAACTATATGTTATCAGCCTTGAGGCACAAGGAGATGCAGGTAACAAACACTTGTTGTTGTTATTGTTGTTGTTGTTATTATTATTACAACAACTACTACTGTATGTTACTATAACTACTACTACGACTATATGTTACCAGCCTTGAGTCACAAGGAGATGCAGGTAACAAACACATGTTGTTGTTGTTGTTGTTATTTGAAACACAACAAGATGGGTACACAGCAAACACGATCACTATGCAGGCTGTTGAATTAGATCACATGCCAGACATTTCCCAAGTGTCTAGGACTGTGTGATGTATTGGTGAATAATGCATGCAGATACACATAGAGTGGCCTTTCGGAGCTGGGTCTTTGGCCTCCTCTACACAACAGTGCTGATGTCTCTTCAAACTATAGCTCCCATCATCCCACAGCAGTGAAAGTTGTGCTGAACTGCATTGATTCTACAGTGTAGATGGGACCTGGGGCCTTGAGAGTATTCAGGCCTCGAATGAAATGACACCAAAGTCCTAATTTCAGAGGGAAAGCAATGCATTTCAAAGCTTTTCCAAACTCACTGTCTTTGGCGGATCCTCTGAGGATGCTGTCCGGGTCCAGCTCTTCGTGGGACAGGAAGACGCGGAGGCGCTTCAGGGACACGCTGGCCTAAAGGACGGAAACAATAGAAGGGACATTACGTGACAGATTCCTTGACCTTATTCTTGTAAAGCCCACTGGTCAGGCAAGAAAAGCACAATCAAAGCACCCCCAACAGATGGCCATACAGCCTCTGTTTAAAAGCCTCCAAGGAAGGAGCTTCCACCAGATTTAGAGGCAGAGAGTTCCACTGTTGAACAGCTCTAAGAAATTCTTCCTCAGGTTCAGGTGGAATCTCCTTTCTTCCCTGTCATTTGAACCCATGACTCCATTGAGTCCCAGTCTCCAGGGCAACAGAAAGCAAGCTTTGTTTCCTCTTCCTTGTGGCAGTCTTTCAAATATTTCAACAAGGTTCTCATGTCTCCTCTCAGCCTTCTCTTCTAAGACTCAGCTCTTTAAGCCACTCCTCTGGACACCTTCCAGTTTAGAGTCACTTTCCCTCTTGAATTGTTTTGCCCAGACATAGTATTCCAAGTAAAGAGGTCTGGCCAAAGCAGAATAGAAGGACACCATGACTCCCCTTGATCTGGACACTAGACTCCTTTTGCTGCAGCCCAAAATTAGTTAGTTTTGGCCATTCAGCTCCCTAATCTGTGAAGGTTGCTTTGAATTCTGAGTCTATCTCCTGGAGAATGAGCTCTCCCTCCCAATTTGGCCCCATCCGCAAACTTGATCAGGAGGTCCTCTAAACCATTAATCCAAGGCATTAATAAAGATCTTGAACAGCACCGAGCCCAGGGCATTGTTTTGGACCTCTGTCTGCCTATCTATTATGGGATATATCCTTCCGCCGGGAGAAAACAAGGTCCTACTTGCACGATGCTGCTGATGACCATCGGGAGGATGTTGAGCGGGAAGCGGAGGATGTTGAAGAGGGCCAGCGAGACGAAGGCCTTCTGGGCGTCCAGCACGTTCTTATCAGAGACTGAGACATAGACTGCAAACGTGGACAGCGCCACCTGGAAAAGAAGGGCCACACAAAGCACCTGTGAGTCAAGGAAATACTTTCCCCCTTCAACCTTGGAGCAAAAAAGGAGGCCCCAACTTTTCTTAAGAGTGAAAAATAATGCCAAAAATGGGGGAGATGTGAGAAATATCAAAAAATTAATTACGTATTTTTAATTACAAAAACATGAATCAAGCACTGAAAGGGTAAATTAAATGGATGTAATGACTCAGCAAAAGCTGCAGTTCAATATAAGCAGGTGTGCCTGTAGCTTAGCTTGCCTCAGTGTTAGTTTGCCTCAGTATGAGAGAAGCCTCGGTATGAGAAGGCTTCAGTATGAGAAGGCTCCAGTGTTAGTTTGCCTCAGTATGAGAGAAGCCTCGGTATGAGAAGGCCTCAGTATGAGAAGGCCCCAGTGTTAGCTTGCCTCAGTATGAGAGAAGCCTCGGTATGAGAAGGCTCCAGTGTTAGTTTGCCTCAGTATGAGAGAAGCCTCGGTATGAGAAGGCTCCAGTGTTAGTTTGCCTCAGTATGAGAGAAGCCTCGGTATGAGAAGGCTTCAGTATGAGAAGGCTCCAGTGTTAGTTTGCCTCAGTATGAGAGAAGCCTCGGAATGAGAAGGCCCCAGTGTTAGCTTGCCTCAGTATGAGAGAAGCCTCGGCATGAGAAGGCTCCAGTGTTATTTGCCTCAGTATAGGAGAAGCCTCGGTATGAGAAGGCTTCAGTATGAGAAGGCTCCAGTGTTAGTTTGCCTCAGTATGAGAGAAGCCTCGGTATGAGAAGGCCTCAGTATGAAAAGGCTCCAGTGTTAGTTTGCCTCAGTATAAGAGTAGCCTCGGTATAAGAAGGCCTCAGTATGAGAAGGCTCCAGTGTTAGTTTGCCTCAGTATGAGAGAAGCCATGGTATGCGAAGGCCTCAGTATGAGAAGGCCCCAGTGTTAGTTTGCCTCAGTATGAGAGAAGCCTCAGTATGAGAAGGCTCCAGTGTTAGTTTGCCTCAGTATGAGAGAAGCCACTGTTTGAGAAGGCTTCAGTATGAGAAGGCTCCAGTGTTAGTTTGCCTCAGTATGAGAGAAGCCTCAGTATGAGAGAAGCCACGGTATGCGAAGGCCTCAGTATGAAAAGGCTCCAGTGTTAGTTTGCCTCAGTATGAGAGAAGCCTCAGTATGAGAAGGCTCCAGTGTTAGTTTGCCTCAGTATGAGAGAAGCCACTGTTTGAGAAGGCTTCAGTATGAGAAGGCTCCAGTGTTAGTTTGCCTCAGTATGAGAGAAGCCTCAGTATGAGAGAAGCCACGGTATGCGAAGGCCTCAGTATGAAAAGGCTCCAGTGTTAGTTTGCCTCAGTATGAGAGAAGCCTCAGTATGAGAAGGCTCCAGTGTTAGTTTGCCTCAGTATGAGAGAAGCCACTGTTTGAGAAGGCTTCAGTATGAGAAGGCTCCAGTGTTAGTTTGCCTCAGTATGAGAGAAGCCTCAGTATGAGAGAAGCCACGGTATGCGAAGGCCTCAGTATGAGAAGGCTCCAGTGTTAGTTTGCCTCAGTATGAGAGAAGCCTCAGTATGAGAGAAGCCACGGTATGCGAAGGCCTCAGTATGAGAAGGCTCCAGTGTTAGTTTGCCTCAGTATGAGAGAAGCCTCAGTATGAGAGAAGCCACGGTATGCGAAGGCCTCAGTATGAGAAGGCTCCAGTGTTAGTTTGCCTCAGTATGAGAGAAGCCTCAGTATGAGAGAAGCCACGGTATGCGAAGGCCTCAGTATGAAAAGGCTCCAGTGTTAGTTTGCCTCAGTATGAGAGAAGCCTCAGTATGAGAAGGCTCCAGTGTTAGTTTGCCTCAGTATGAGAGAAGCCACTGTTTGAGAAGGCTTCAGTATGAGAAGGCTCCAGTGTTAGTTTGCCTCAGTATGAGAGAAGCCTCAGTATGAGAGAAGCCACGGTATGCGAAGGCCTCAGTATGAAAAGGCTCCAGTGTTAGTTTGCCTCAGTATGAGAGAAGCCTCAGTATGAGAAGGCTCCAGTGTTAGTTTGCCTCAGTATGAGAGAAGCCACTGTTTGAGAAGGCTTCAGTATGAGAAGGCTCCAGTGTTAGTTTGCCTCAGTATGAGAGAAGCCTCAGTATGAGAGAAGCCACGGTATGCGAAGGCCTCAGTATGAGAAGGCTCCAGTGTTAGTTTGCCTCAGTATGAGAGAGGCCTCAGTGTTAGTAGGACAGGAGGATAGAAGTGACAGCCCAACAGTATTGGAAAGGCCTTAGGAATGCAGATTTTGGGATATCTGGAATGAGATTTTTGGGAAATCTAGAATGAGACCTTTGGAACATTTAGAAGGAGATCTTTGGGCTATTTGGAAAGGGACAGCTGGCTATTATATGGCTGTCCTTTGGTCTTTATCAGGAGAGGCCATCTCTGCCAAACAAAGCCCTTCTAAAACCAAAAAAAAAGAAAGAGAAGAGACCCCTTTTCAAAGGGCTCCGGTGATTGTGTTACTCTATAGGACTTGTAACAAAGTGGGCCAGGCTTCCTGTGTGTGGAAAGAGACAAGATTGTGTCCTTCTGTGTCCTCAAAGCTGTGCAAATATTAGTTTTGTGTCACTGGAAGGAAGGAAGTCCCGCCTTCGGAAGGGCGAATGGTAGCCGGAATAAAAACAGTGCAGGGTTGTATCTGAGGTTATGGCTGGAAACAGGAGAGAAAACACGCTCTGGGAAGGTTCGAACAGGTAAAAAACATGACTTTTATTGTTGCAGGTAAGGCTTCTCAATTTTAACAGCAAACCAACCCTTTAAAGAGTTTCGTACAATATATCTAACACAGAACATATAATATATGTATTATATGTTTCATACAATCTTTACTATATAAACAAGATCTGGACATTTTCTTTTTACGCTTCTGATGTCCTTCTGTTGATTTCTGTGTTGTTCCCTCTCTAGCCACTCCACAGGGTTCCTCATAAACATCACTGTCAACACATATTCTTTTCTTAATGTACATTTTAGCAGTAATGACTGCAACCCAATCAACACATTGTGCAAATTAAAAAAGTTAAGTGTAGCAGTCCACTTCTGTAGGAATTACACATCTTTGAGGGGTTTTTAAACAGTGGCTGAACGACCATCTGTTGGGAGGGCTTTGGCTTCATCTCCTTGCTTGGAAGAAGAGGTTGGACTGGATGCCCTTTGTGGGCCTCTTCCAGTGGAGCCTCCTTCTCTTAAGGCTTTGGAACAGAGGCTGCATGGCCATCTGTTGGGAGGACTTTAGCTGTGCCTTCGTGACTGGCTGAAAAGAGTTGGACTGGATGCCCTCTGGGGGCCTCTTCCAGTGGAGCCACCTCCTCCACTGGCAATCTGTCAGTGAATGCAATATTCCTGCTTCTCGGCAGGGGGTTGGACTGGATGGCCCATGAGGTCTCTTCCAACTCGTTGATTCTATGATTCTATGATTCTAGAGACTTTTAAACAGAGGCTGCATGGCCATCTGTTGGGAGGGATTTGACTGTGCCTTCCTGCTCAGCTGAAGGGGTTGGACTGGATGCCCTTTGGTGGCCTCTTCCAATAGAATCTCCTGTTCTAGAGGCTTTTAAATAGAGGCAGCATGGCCATCTGTTGGGACAGGCCTTGACTGCCTTCCTGTCCAGCTGAAAGTGGTTGGACTGGGTGCCCTCTGGGGGCCTCTTCAAGTGGAGCTTCTTCCTCTAGAGGTTTTAAAGAGAGGCTGCATGGCCGTCTGTTGGGAGGGATTTGACTGTGCCTTCCTGCCCAGCTGAAGGGGTTGGACTGGATGCCCTTTGGTGGCCTCTTCTAATAGAGTCTCCTTCTCTAGAGGCTTTTAAACAGAAGCTGCATGGCCATCTGTTGGGGGTACCCTGCCTGTGTCTTCCCTTCTGGTGGAAGGGGTTGAACCGGATGCCCTCTGGTGGTCCCTTTTGACTCACCAGGAAAGGTGCGCAGACCCAGGTGAAGGTCCCGATGGCAGCCAGGTAGGCGGACTTCTTCAGCACCCGCAGCTCCTCTTTTCGGATGCCCAGCACCTTGTCCTTGAAGGCCAGCTCCCAGGCGTAGAGCTTGAGCACCTTGATCCCGTTGAGGATCTCGTTCATCAGCTTGATCCGGTTGTCCTTGCTCTTCATGTGCGCCACCTGCAAGGGATGCCGCCAAGAACCCCAGGTCACCTTTGGAATTAATACGCTTGGGGAAAAAACACATGAAAACTGGCCCTAAACTAGTGTCCTGCCTGTTATATACCTTCCAGATAATGTCACTGCAAACCCAACTATTTCATCCTTTACTTGTTTCTGGTCTCTTTCTTCCAAAAATACTTCATTGGGAGGATTTAGGGTAAAATACGCATAAAAACAGACTCTTTTAGAAGCATTCAGCAGCATTTTGACTGATATACCTTACAGATAATGTTACTGGAAGCTGTTTTGAGTCTCCTTCATGGCGAGAAAAAGCTGAGTATAAATAAATATTATTATTGCTTTTTATTATTCTTGTTGCTTTTATTATTATTATTATTATTAATAATAATAATAATAATGTTTATTTTGACTTTATGTTGTCATTTTCTTTACTAAAACAGGGCACAAAGCAGTGGTGAAAAGCAGATTTTTGTCAGACTCCAAATCCCATCACTCCTTCTTACTTCTGGTTTGGTGGGCTAAGGCTGATGGGAGCTGGAGTTCGAAATATCTAGATTCCGGACTGCAGAATCCAGATATTATCTAAACCAGACCTTGCGGAACTGCTGGGAGGAGTCTAACTCAATGCAGGTAATTTATCGTCCTGGGCCTTTCTATCACAGTTTTATGGACTTTTATCTTGGCTCAATGACATCCAACACTGATAGCAAATGCAACTGTTTGCCTCATGGATTACAAAACAGCCATGAAGCAAAAGGCCACAAAATTGTAATCTGCATCACCTTTATTAGGTGCAATATACTGCATTACTTTGCTGGTTTGTTGGCGTCATTTCACAGCAGCAGCTAGAACAACAATAACAACAAATGGAGTAGGGATTTAACAGCACTTCGTAGGGAGAAGCCTTATCTCACCTGGTAGGTTTTGGTCTTCATGGCGATGACCGCATTCACTGGAACCAAAAGCAGCATGACCGCCACACCGGCCAGCACCGAGGGGCCTAAATTCTAAGGAAAACACTTCATATCTCAATATATTATATTATACAAAATAAAATAAAATAAAATAAAATATAAGTAGTAGTCCCTGAGTTAAAAATATCCAAGTTACAATGACACCTAGTTAAGAACGGGGCTGAGACAACAAGAAGTGAGAGGAATCTCGGTAAGGGAAATTCACTCTGGAAAGAATTATTATCATGGGGAAAAGGAGTCTCTGCTGAAGCTTTATCTCCAATCCTTGTTCCCAAATTTTCCAAAATCTCATTTTCACAGGGACGTAAAGTGAGGTGAAATCTTCTGAAAAGGGGCACAGACAGCAAAGGAAATCCCATAGGGGTGTTCACCCTTCCCTATGCTATCCAAAGCTCTTCTTGTTCATAAATTTGGGACTCCCTGTATAATATAGTATAAGTATAATTTTCCTCATCCAGTCTCTCAGATATTTGGAAGTCATATCTTTATAATATAATATAATATAATATAATATAATACAATACAATATTTCCTCATCCAGTCTCTGAAATTTTTGGAGACCATATCTCTATAATATAATATAATATAATATAATATAATATAATATAATATAATATAATATAATATAATATACAGTTAATGTTATATAATATAAGTATAATATAATACAATAGAAAATTACTATAATATAATATAATCTATATAATAGATAATATTATATCCTGGTCCAGTCTGAAATGTTGGAGCCCATATCTCTATAATATAATATAATATAACATAATATAATATAATACAATAGAAAATTACTATAATATAATATAATCTATATAATAGATAATATTATATCCTGGTCCAGTCTCTGAAATTTTGGAGGCCATATCTCTATAATATAATATAATATAATATAATATAATATAATATAATATAATATAATATAATATAATATAATATAATACAATAGAAAATTACTATAATATAATATAATCTATATAATAGATAATATTATATCCTGGTCCAGTCTATGAAATTTTAGAGGCCATATCTCTATAATATAATATAATATAATATAATATAATATAATATAATATAATATAATATAATATAATATAATATAATATAAAATATAATATAATATACAGTTAATGTTATATAATAAGTAATTAATGTAATATAATACAATATAAAATTAGTATACTATAATATAATCTATATAATAGATAATATTATATCCTGGTCCAGTCCCTGAGATTTTTGGAGGTGCTGGTGTCCTACCTGCCAGAGCAAGTAGAGAGCCAGGATGACCTGGAGGGGTGCAGACCAGACCATGTTGATGTATGTGGCCAAGTCCATGAAACGCTGGGCATCGACCGACATCAGGTTGACAATCTCCCCGACTGTGGAGCTCTTCCTAGCGGAGTGCGTGATAACCAGGGCCTGGAGGGAGAGGAAGGGAATGCAGAAAATGAGGTGTCTCCTTCTCTGGAGGCTTTGTAAGCAGAGGCTGGATGGTCACCTGTCGGGAGAGACTGGGTTATGCTTTTCCTGCCTGACAGAAGGCAGGGCTTGGACTAGATGACCTTTAGAGGCCCCTTTCAATGGAGCCTCCTTCTCTGGAGGCTTTTAATCAGCATTTCCCATGCGACACACCTGTGGGCCACAGGTGACAAACCAATACATCCCGACACACAGTTTGGAAAGGGAGGGGCTACCTTGCGGTAAATGGCACCGATGACAGCCGTCTTGAGTCGCATCCCAGTCACAAAACAGATGTGGAAGTACTGGTGGAGGACCAGGGTCTGGAGTCCAGCAGAGAGGAAGAGGAGGGCCGTGTAGAAGTAGCCCTGCCAGTTGGGGGCGCTCTGGTCACTGACAAAGATGATCAGGCGCCTGGAAGGGAAGCAGGGGAGCTCTCTCAACGAAAGGAAGGAAGGAAGAAGGAAAGAAGAAAGGGAGGGAGGAGAATCTGAGAAGGAAGGAAGGAGAAGGAAGGAATGGGCAAGGAAGACAGAAGGAAGGAAGGAAGGAAGGAAGGAAGGAAGGAAGGAAGGAAGGAAGGAAGGAAGGAAGGAAAGAAAGGAGGAAGGAGAAAAAAGGAAGCAGGGAAGGAAGGAGAAGGAAGGAAGAAAAGGAGGGAGGAAGGAAGGAGAATCCAAAAAGAAGGAAGGAAAGGAGGAATGAAAAAGAAGGGAGGGAGGGAGCTGAAGGAAGGAAGGAAGGAAGGAAAAAGGAATGGGAGGAAGGAAAGAAAGAAGGAAGCAAGGAAGGGGAAGGAAGGAAAAAGGAACGAAGAAAGGAAGGGAGGAGAATCTGAGAAGGAAGAAAGAAGAAAGAAGGAAGGAGCAAGGAAGACGGAAGGAAGGAAAGGAGAAAGAAGAAAGAATGAAAGAAGCTGGGAAGGAAGGGGAAGGAAGGAAGGAAGGAAGGAAGGAAGGAAGGAAGGAAGGAAGGAAGGAGGAACGAAGAAAGGAAGGGAGGAGAATCTGAGAAGGAAGAAAGAAGAACGAAGGAAGGAGCAAGGAAGACGGAAGGAAGGAAAGGAGAAAGAAGAAAGAATGAAAGAAGCTGGGAAGGAAGGGGAAGGAAGGAAGGAAGGAAGGAAGGAAGGAAGGAAGGAAGGAAGGAAGGAAGGAAAGGAGGAAGGAAAGGAGAAGGAAAGAAAGAAGGGGAAGGAAAGAAAGAAGGGGAAGGAAGGCAGGAGAAGGAAGGAAGGAAGGAAGGAAGGAAGGAAGGAAGGAAGGAAGGAAGGAAGGAAGGGGAAAAAAAGGAGGATGGGATGAAGGGAGTGAGAGAGAACATATCCCTGACCTTGGGTCCTTCCCATGTTTCCCAAGAGCCAAGCTAATCTGAGATTACTCAGAAAACAGAACACTGTGGCCCTGAAAAGGCAGCCAAGTCATTCCCTTTTAAGTTTTTACAAGAGAAAAGCGCAACAACATGTATTTTATTTTCAATGGTACAAAAGGCTCCAGGCGGCCAAGCAGGCGGCTCGGATGCCCAGTTGCCAAGGAGTCGTATTGCAGACCAAGTGCAGGAAGAAAGGCTGTGCATGCTTTTAAAACAACCAGTTCCACTTGGAATTGTGCATTCTCCATAGAAAGAGACACAAGATTCCTGCAGCTTCTCCAATGTAAGCATTGACTCTACAGCAGTGTTTCCCAAACTCTGGCCCTTCCAAGGGTTTTGGACTCCTGCTCCCAGAATCCTTCGCTACCATTTGGTTGAGGATACTGGGAGCTGGAGTCCCAAATACTTGGAAGAAGGAGGAGGGGGAGAGGGGTGCTTACTTGAGGATTTCGGGTCCCGCGAACATCATGAGGTCGTGAATGGCCTTGAAAAGGAAGCTCATGAGGAAGTAGGGCCCAAAGGTCTTGTAGAGGACCTTGGAGAGCGAGGGTTTTGTCTCCCGCTGGGCCGGGAGAAGGATCAGGGCCTCTGCCTCCTCCGCCATCTCCTCTGCTCTGGTGACCCCCCCTTTGGGGGCCTTCTTGGCTGAGTACGTCATGGGTAGCCTGCGGAGAGGAAGGCCGCACCATCAAAAGAAGCCCTACATTCCTAGGAAGGTTTCTCAGCAGAGGCTGGAGGGGCATCTGTCGGGAGGGATCAGATGGTGCCTTCCTGCATGGTGGGGGAGAGGTGGACTGGATGGCTCTTGGGGGTCCCTTTCCAACTCAATGAGAATAATAATAATAATAATAATAATAATAATAATAATAATAATAATATAGTAATTCTATCTTCCTTTATGGCAGAAGGGGCTGGACGGCCTTGGGGCCCCCCTTCCAACTGTGATAGTAGTAGTAGTAGTAATATAGTAATTCTATCTTCCTTTATATAAGAAGGGCACTGGACTGGATGGCCCATGGGGTTCCTTTCCATCTCTATAAGTGGAATAATAATAATAATAATAATAATAATAATAATAATTCTATCTTCCTTTATGACAGAGGGGGGCTGGACTGGATGGCCTTTGGGATCCCCCTCCAACTATGATAGTAGTAGTAGTTGTAGTAGTAGTAATACAGTATCTTTTTTTTATAGAAGAAGAGGACTGGACTGAATGGCCCTTGGGGTCCCCTTCCAACTATGATAATAATAGTAGTAATAGTAGTAGTAGTAGTAGTAATAATAATATAGTAATTCTATTTTCCTTTATAGCAGAAGGGCGCTGGGCTGGATTGCCCTTGGGGTTTCCTTCCATCTCTATGAGTGGAATAATAATAATAATAATAATAATAATAATAATAATAATAATGTAATTATATCTTCCTTTATGACAAAAGAGGGTGGATTTGATGGCCCTTGGGGTACCTTCCAATGATGAGAACAACAATAACAACAACAATAAAAGTAAGTCTATCAATCTTCCTTTATGGCAGAAGGGGGCTGAACTGAATGGCCCTTGGTGTCCCCCTCCAACTCAATGAGAATAATAATAATAATAATAATAATAATAATAACAACAACAATAATAATAATAACAATAATAATAATAATACCTCCTACTCTTGGCATATTCCTTTGCCCAATTCTTGACCAAACCGGGCACCACTTCTTCAGACTTGTCCTCCTTGTTCAAGGACCACAGATCCTGGTCTTCTAAGGGCCGCCGATAGCCCTGGACCATCAAGCTGCGTGGCGGGAGAAAGAGTAAAAGGAAATAGCTGGGTAAAATGGGGAAAAGGCAAGTCTGAGGAGAGAAGATCTCTTTGCCGGAGCTTTATGGCCAAATCCCCATTCCCCTTCTTACCTGGTGATCCACCAGAAGGTGATCTTGGACAGGAAAGAGGCACTGGACTCCGGACAGGGATTCTGAGGGGAAACCAATGAGTCAATTACAAGGGAAACCCCCGGGAAAAAAGGCTTTATATCAATGGGAAACCAGCTGGAACTTCTCATCGATTTTTCAAGCTTGAGTGAGAGACAGAAATATCAATAAAATAAATAACATTCTGGCACCATACTCTTTACTTTTGGGTCTTGTTTAGGGGAGGAAAGTGAATTGCAATATAATAATAATATGATATTATAATTATATATTTATATTACATGTATTATTACTAATATTACGACATAGTGGTATGGTGCTGATATTGCACTATGCTCATAATATAATATATTGTATGTAATATATACCTTGTAAGCTGCTCTGAATCCCCTTTGGAGTGAGAAGGGCGGCATAAAAATGTTAATAAATAAATAAATATTATATGATTATTATTATTAGAATATTTTATATAGGGCTTCTTCTGGTACCACACTCTTTACATCTGATTATTATTCATGTATTAAATTATATAGGACTCCTTCTAGTACTACACTCTTTACCTTTCAGTCTCGTTAGGAGATGAAAGTGGGATATTTCTTTATTATAATATATTATATAGGGCTCCTTCTAGTACCACACTCTTTACCTCTGAGTCTTGCTTAGGAGAGGAAAGTGGGATATTATTATTATTATTATTATTATTATTATTATTATTGAAATATGTTATATGGGGCTCCTTCTGGCACTACGTTCTTTACCTTTCAGTCTCAATTAGAAGAGAAAAGTAAGCCATTATTATTACTTATTAGAATATATTATAAATATTATAACATCCCTTTTGTAAGGTGTTATTATTATTTTATCATAATAAATAATAATAACTTTATTTTATACCCCGCCTCCATCTCCCCAAAGGGACTCAGGGTGGCTTACATGGGGACGAGCCTGAACAGAATAATAAAATAGTACATTGAAATATGTTGTTGTTGTTCATTCGTTCAGTCGTCTCCGACTCTTCGTGACCTCATGGACCAGCCCACGCCAGAGCTCCCTGTCGGCCGTTACCACCCCCAGCTCCCTCAAGGTCAGTCCAGTCACTTCAAGGATGCCATCCATCCATCTTGCCCTTGGTCGGCCCCTCTTCCTTTTGCCTTCCACTTTCCCCAGCATAATTGTCTTCTCTAAGCTTTCCTGTCTCCTCATGATGTGGCCAAAGTACTTCAACTTTGTCTCTAGTATCTTTCCCTCCAGTGAGCAGTTGGGCTTTATTTCCTGGAGGATGGACTGGTTGGATCTTCTCGCAGTCCAAGGCACTCTCAGAACTTTCCTCCAACACCACAGCTCAAAAGCATCGATCTTCCTTCGCTCAGCCTTCCCTAAGGTCCAGCTCTCACATCCGTAGGTTACTACAGGGAATACCATGGCTTTGACTAGGCGGATCTTTGTTGCCAGTCTGATGTCTCTACTCTTCACTATTTTATCGAGACTGGACATTGCTCTCCTCCCAAGAAGTAAGCGTCTTCTGATTTCCTGGCCACAGTCTGCATCTGCAGTAATCTTTGCACCTAGAAATACAAAGTCTGTCACGGCCTCCACGGTTTCTCCCTCTATTTTCCAATTGTCAATCATTCTTGTTGCCATAATCTTGGTTTTTTGACGTTTAGCTGCAACCCGGCTTTTGCGCTTTCTTCTTTCACCTTGATTAGAAGGCTCCTCAGCTCCTCCTCGCTTTCGGCCATCAGAGTGGTGTCATCTGCATATCTGAGGTTGTTAATGTTTCTTCCAGCAATTTTCACCCCAGCTTTGCATTCATCCAGCCCCGCACATCGCATGATGTGTTCTGCATACAAGTTAAAAAGGTTGGGTGAGAGGATGCAGCCTTGCCGTACGCCTTTCCCAATCTTGAACCAGTCTGTTGTTCCGTGGTCAGTTCTGACTGTTGCTACTTGGT
Source organism: Anolis sagrei (assembly GCF_037176765.1). Classification (NCBI taxonomy): domain Eukaryota; kingdom Metazoa; phylum Chordata; class Lepidosauria; order Squamata; family Anolidae; genus Anolis; species Anolis sagrei. The sequence continues at coordinate 13,931,939 of NC_090035.1, read as the reverse complement.
CCTTGTACAGATTCCTCAGGAGAGAGACAAGGTGGCTTGGTATGCCCATCCCACTAAGAACTTGCCACAATTTATTATGATCCACACAGTCAAAGGCTTTAGAGTAGTCAATGAAGCAGAAGTAGATGTTTTTCTGAAACTCCCTGCCTTTCTCCATTATCCAGCGGATATTGGCAATCTGGTCTCTCGTTCCTCTGCCTTTTCTAAACCCAGCTTGAACATCTGGCAACTCTCGCTCCATGTATTGCTGGAGTCTTCCTTGCAGGATCTTGAGCATTACCTTACTGGCATGAGAAATAAGGGCCACTGTACGGAAGTTTGAGCAGTCTTTTGCATTTCCCTTTTTTGGTATGGGGATATAAGTTGATTTTTTCCAGTCTGATGGCCATTCTTGTGTTTTCCATATTTGCTGGCAAATGGCATGCATCACCTTGACAGCATCATCTTTTAAGATTTTAAACAGTTCAGCTGGGATCCCATCATCTCCTGCTGCCTTGTTGTTAGCAATGCTTCTTAAGGCCCATTCAACCTCACTCCTCAGGATGTCTGGTTCTAATTCATTCACCACACCGTCCAAGCTATCCTCGATATTGTTATCCTTCCTATACAGATCTTCTGTATAGTCTCGCCACCTTCTCTTGATCTCTTCAGCTTCTGTTAGGTCCCTGCCATCTTTGTTTCTTATCATACCAATTTTTGCCTGAAATTTACCTCCAATGTTTCTAATTTTCTGGAAGAGGTCTCTTGTCCTTCCTATTCTGTTGTCTTCTTCCACTTCCATGCATTGCTTATTTAAAAATAGTTCCTTATCTCTTCTGGCTAACCTCTGGAATTGCGCATTTAACTGGGCATATCTCCCCTTATCACTGTTTCCTTTTGCTTTCCTCCTTTCTTGGGCTACTTCCAGTGTCTCAGCAGACAACCATTTTGCCTTCTTCGTTTTCTTTTTCTTTGGAACGTACTTTGTTGCCGCCTCCTGAACAATGTCGCGGACTTCTGTCCATAGTTCTTCTGGGACTCTGTTTACTAAATCTAGTCCTTCAAATCTGTTCTTCACTTCCACTGTATATTCGCTAGGAATGTTAGTGAGATCATATCTAACTGGTCTGTGTATTTTCCCTGATCTCTTTAGTTTTATTCTAAATTGGACAATAAGAAGTTCGTGATCTGAGCTACAGTCAGCCCCAGGTCTTGTTTTCACCGACTGGATGGATGTCCGCCACCTTTGGCTGCAAAGGATGTAGTCAATCTGATTTCGGTGTTGACCATCTGGTGAGGTCCATGTATAAAGCCGTTTTTTAGGTTGTTGGAAGAGAGTATTCGTTATACACAGCGAGTTTTCCTGGCAAAATTCTATCAGCCTGCGTCCCGCTTCATTTTGTTCTCCCAGACCATGCTTGCCTGTGATCCCAGTTGTCATTTGACTTCCCACCTTGGCATTCCAGTCTCCTGTAATGAAAATAATGTCTCTTTTTGGTGTATTATCCAGTAGGTCCTGCAGATCCTCATAGAACTGATCTACTTCTGCTTCTTCAGCAGCTGTGGTTGGGGCGTATATTTGGATCACTGTGATGTTGAAAGCCTTTCCTTGCACTCGAATTGAGATCATTCTGTCATTTTTTGGGTTGTATCCAAGCACCGCTTTAGCGAATTTCTTATTAATTATGAAGGCTACTCCATTTCTTCGATGTTCCTCTTGTCCACAGTAGTAGATCTGGTGGTCATCTGATGTGAAGTGGCCCATTCCAGTCCATTTCAGTTCGCTGACCCCCAGAATGTCTATCTTTAGTCTTGACATCTCACCAATAACAACATCCAATTTGCCCTGGCTCATAGATCTTACATTCCAGGTTCCTATGGTGTGTTGATCTTTAGAGCATCGGATTCGTCGTTCGCCTCCAGTACCGTCGGCCGCTAGCCTTCCTTTCGGCTTTGAGCTAGCTGCGTCATCACATCTGGGGCTAGTTGAACTTATCCTCTGCTCCTCCCCAGTAGCATTTTGGCCATCTTCCGACCTGGGAGTCCCATCTTCCAATGGCATACCGACATATCTCTGGTTGTACTGGTCCATTTAGTTTTCTTGGCAAGGATACTGGAGTGGTTTGCCATTGCCTTCCCCAGGGATCACGCTTGGTCTGACCTCTCTGCCACAACCGTCCCGTCTTGGGTGGCCCTTCACGGTTTCGCTCATGACATCATTGAAGTGCTCAAGCTCCAGCGCCCCGACAAGGCGGTGATCCTTTGCTGGAGACAACGATCAGTTTCTGGGTACGGGTGGGCAGACTGGTGCAAAAACAATTGTGAGGACAGGGCTAATTGATAAAATGCATAGATTGTAAGGCAATGGTGGAGATAGAGGGTAGTATGAGAACATAGCATTATGATTTTAAGTGCATATCCTACTTCCAATGTATTATCAACATATATAATAACATATATAATAATATCCCATTTACAATATATTATTATTATTATTATTATTATTATTATTATATAATATCTGACTCGCCTGGTGTTCTTGTCGTTATTTATTTATTTCGGTTGCTTCTACCCCGCCCTTCTCACCCCGGAAGGGACTCAGGGCGGCTTACAAAAGCAAGGCACAAATCGATGCCCACATCACATAACAGCAATAAGACAAATAACATCAGTTAACAGAAAACAGCAATTCTAGCAATAACATCAATTAACAGAAAACAATAATTATTGTAAGGCAAAAACAACCATAAAACCAATAAAAGCAATAAAACCAATACAAACCATTTATCCTCACTGACGGTCAGTGTTTTGCAATCTCATAGTTCAAATTCCAATTCCACAATTGGCAGTCCTTTCAGTCCTATCCATCTGGTTGTCCATATCTAGTTGTCAGGGTGCCCAAAGGCCTGGTCCCACAACCATGTCTTTACCTTCCTCCTGAAGGAGAGGAGGGATGTTGATGCCCTAATTTCCCCCGGGAGTGAGTTCCACAGGTGAGGGGCCACCACTGAGAAGGCCCTGCTCCTCGTCCCCACCAGCCTCACTTGTGATAGCGGTGGGGTCAAGAGCAGGGCCTCCCCAGATGATCTCAAATTCCGGGGTGGGACGTAGAGGGAGATACGTTCAGACAGATACACTGGACCGGAACTGTAAAGGGTTTTGTAGGTCAAAACCAGCACCTTGAATTGTGCTCCGAACTGAACCGGCAGCCAGTGGAGCTGACACAACAGGGGGGTGGTGTGCTCCCTGTATGTCGCTCCGGTGAGCAATCTGGCTGCCGCTCGCTGGACCAGTTGAAGTTTCTGAACAGTCTTCAAGGGCAACCCCACGTAGAGTGCATTGCAGTAGTCTATTCAGGATGTAACAAGAGCGTGGGCCACTGTGGCCAGATCAGACTTCCCAGGGTACGGGCGCAACTGGTGCACAAGTTTTAGTTGCGCAAAAGCTCTCCCGGCCACCGCTGAGACCTGGGGTTCCAGGCTCAGCGATGAGTCCAGGATCACTCCGAAGCTGCGAACCTGAGTCTTCAGGGGGAGTGTAACCCCATCCAGCACAGGCTGTAACCCTATGCCCTGTTCGGCCTTACGACTGACCAGTAGGACCTCTGTCTTGTCTGGATTCAGTTTCAATTTGTTATTATTATTCTAAATCAGTTTCCCACTTGAAAGGCATTATTATAATTCTTATATATACTTATATCTCACTTGCAAAGTATTATTGTTATTATTATTATCAGGGCTGTTATTATTATTATATCCTACTTGCAGCTCCACCTCCTCCTCCTCCTCCTATTTTTCTTCTTCTATGCAATCCCACTTGCAAAGTATATTATTATTGTTATTATTACTATTATCATTATCATGTATAATAATATCCCACTTGTAAGGTATAATTGGTATCATCTTATAATAACAACAGCGACGGCAACAATAATACCCTGTCACGGCAACAATAATACCCTGTCATAGAATTTAGAAATAGCTCTAGGCCTCGGAAAAAGGCAAAGAGACAAAAAGAATGCAAATGCAACACAGATAAGAGTCCCAAGGGCAAAGGATTTCTGATTTCAGGGCTGATGAATTGGGGACCAGAGGCGAAAGGGATAGAAGGGCAGCATTCCTCTGTGAGGCGGGGCAATGCGCTTCGAGGCCTTCCTCTTCTTGGAAAGGAATAGCATGACGAAGGAAGGAATGGATTGCTTTCCTTTTCTGGGAGGCTTGGGAGACGCTGCTGCCAAGGAAAACGCAGCTGAGAGGGTGAGGAGAAGGGCAGCCTTTTAGGGCACTTCCCTGGCTTGGCCAACTTCAGCCCCAAGCCCTGCATTCACTCCCTCCTTGGCCTTTCCTTCCTTCCTTCCTTTTCTTTTTGGGGAACTTCACATTAAGAGCAAAAATGTGACACAATAAGAAGTATATGCGTCAAGGTATAAACAAGCAGTTTGCAATGCAGGCTTGTCTCCTTATGCATTACAGCAAGACGAGGGAAATACAGCCCCACAAGATATTGTAGGGCTGTATTTCCCTCTTCTGCAGACCCAATTCTTTTCTAGAAGAAGAAGAAAAAGAAGAAAAACAAAAAGGAGGGTGAATTCTTCATCTTCCAAATAGGCTTCCTGGTTATTATGAAAGATGACCAATTTCTTAAAACCTAGTTCATAAACCATGATTTGTTGAGGAAGAGAGGAGGAGGAGAACAGGGAGAAAAAGGAGGAGGAGGAGGAGAAAGAGGAAAAGAAGAAGAAGAAAAAGAGAAGAAGAAGGAAGAGGAGAAGATGAAAAAGGAGGAGAAGAATGAGGAGGAGGAAGAGGAGGAGGAGGAGGGGAAGAGGAAGAAGGAGAAAGAGGTGAAGAAAAAGAAGGAGAAGAAAAGGAAGAGAAGAATGAGGAGGAGGAGGGGAAGAGGAAGAAGGAGAAGAAGGAAAAAGTGGAGAAGGAAAACAACAAGAAGGAAGAGGAGGAAAAGAAAAAGAAGAACAAGAAGGAAGAGGAGACGTTGTTGTTGGCTTCTGCGTGTCCAGTGGCCACACAATACAAACTGACCACTGTGTAAGACCTCTGGCCTTCTCCTGGGTTCCTTATGGACTTTTGCCTTTTTCTGGAACCCAAGAACCCCACATTTATTTTGGGACGCCCCGCTGAGATGGATTGGTCCTCCAGCCCTTCTCTGTCACAGCAACTTCAGAATGGATCTAGTCTTAGCAAACTACAAAAACGTCAACAGTGTGATGCAGCAGCAAAAAAGGCCAATGTGATCTTTTACTGTATCCATAGGCATACATTGTCCAGACCGAGGATAATACTGTATATGGGATCTGAATGAGAGACATGTTTACATCTTTGAAAGGAAGACCCATTCAGGAGGAAGGGCCCATCTTGTTTCCTGCTGCTCCTGAGACTGGGACACAATTGAACCATTTGTTCAAACTGCAGGAAAAGAGAGTCCACCTAAAACTTCAGGAAAAACTTTCTGGTGGTAAAGGGCTATCAAAATGGAATACAAAGCCCAGTCAAGTTTCCATCTCTGCAGGTTTGTCAACAGAGGCTGGATGGCCATCTGTCAGGAGTGATTAGACAGTGTCTTCCTTTATGGTAGAAGCAGGATGAATTGGATGGCACTTGGGGTTTCCTTCCAACTATATTATATAACTATGATCCTTCACTGGAGGTGTTGAAGCACAGGCTGGATGGCCATCTGCTGGGAGGGCTTGAATGGTGTCTGCCTCCCTGACAGAAGTTAGACTGGGGATCCCTTCCAACTCTAGGATTCTACAATTCTCTGATATGGGTGGACTGGGTGGTCTTTGGCTCTATGATCATCAAAGACATAGAAAAAGGAGCGACAAGAACACAAGAGAGTGAGCGAGAATTAACACTTCTTGCCCAGAATAGTCTTCTGTCAATCATTCTTGCTTCCTCCCAGACAGACAGGAAACTCTGTTTGGTCGATGTGTCTCCCACTGGGCTCAAAACACAAGCTAATGTGGAGTCATTGGCCCCATGCTGCTTTGCATTACGGCAGGCATGAAAACAACACAAACAGCAGCAGCGGTGGAAAGGCAGCCACTGAAACAAAACCAGGCAGCCAAGCAATTTAAGGAGGACACACCACAATCACATCTTGCATTATTATATTAGTTCCACAATGGAACAAATCCAGAAGGTGGATTTCTTCTTTGGCATCTGTTGTCATTCCTCTGCCCGCTGCTTCTGTTACGCATTGTGTAATAATGCCGTCTGATGCTTTCTGTATTTTAGCTTTCCTTCATTATTTATTTATAGTATTTATATTCCACCCTTCTCACCCCGCAGGGGACTCAGGACGGATTACAATGTACATATACATGGCAAACATTCAATGCCATAGGCACACAACACATATAGACAGACAGTCAGAGGCTATTTAACATTCCAACTTTTTCTGGCCACCAGGGGAGCTGTCGCTTCACCGTCCATCCGCGACACTGATGAAGTACTTCCTCATTCCCTGCATGCTTGCTGGAGATTTTTATGGCCTTGTAAATTAATTAAATTAGCCTCCCCACATAAGTGGTACCTAAATTTCCTACTTGACAGATGCGACTGTCTTTCGGGTTGCAAAGGTCGACAACAAGCTACACAAATTGGTCAGAAGCTTACTCCAACCCGGGCTGGCTTTGAACTCATGACCTTTCGGTCAGTAGTGATCTTAATGCAGCTGACTCCCAGCCAGCTGCGCCACAGTCATCAGCTCGTTTTCCATTGGAACATGCATCCGAAAAAAATGTGCCCAGGAGTAAGGCAAAACAGATCAGTATGCACAGTTTGGATTCCATTTTGTGTAGCCAGATATTCCTATACTGCTTCCTTGCCTATTTTGTGCTGCATTTCCCCTACTGAATCTGAAACTCCATAATCTGGCTTTAGGAAACTTGAATCCATTTGGAGTAGCCAGATAGTATTGTACTGCCTCTTTACCTATTTTGTGTTGCATTTCCCCACCTCCATTATCTGGCTTTAAGAGACTTGAATCCTTTTGGATTAGCCAGATATTCCCCTGTGCTGCATTTCCCCCATCTGCATCCTCTCCCTGAAGAGACCTGAATTGTTGCACTGCTTTATCTGAAGGCATACCAGAAGCAGAGGCGATGAGCAGTGCACCAATAAGACCACAAAAACATTCCTCTTGTTTAATTCAAAACATTTGTTTTGATTTTTGGTCTGTTGCTCTGAAACACAGACACAAGAGTTTCCAGGCTGCACAATTTTTGGAAACAGAGAAAAAGGAACAAAATGATCTTTTATATATATAAAAAAGGAATGGACACAAGACCAGCATTTCATTCACCGATGTTATTGCCTTCTGGAAAATCTAACGAGGGCTTTCAAGGAGAAAACCTGTCTTAAGGAGCTAGTAAAGCATGATGCAATTGTTATGAGAAGCAATTGAGCACACCGTGTTTTGGGACAATTTTGGTTACACAATGGCGGACTGTTACTTACCGGGTCGTGGACAGTCTCCGAAAACAAAGGTGGCCGTTCGGGGAAACAGGACAAGACTAGCTCTGTCAGCACCATGGCGAAGTAGAGGAAGAAGGTGACGCAGCGAAAGATGTCAAGGTCTTCCACCTGTGGAGGAGAAAACACTCAGGGTCGGCACAGCAAATAACAACACCGCCACCACTATGTAAGAACATTTGGGGGGGGGGGGATCTGTTCCTGCTTTGAAAGTGTTATTTTCTGTTTAATTGGGCAGTCCTTACTTTGAAAGTAGTTGTTATACTCCAAAAACCTCATTTTTGTGGCTAATCTGGGCATCGCCATGGACCTAAGCTAATAATAATAATAATAATAATAATAATGCACAAGCCAGTCAAGGTGGTCCCAATGGTGATCGGCACACTGAGTGCAGTGCCTAAAGACCTTGGCCTGCACTTAAACACAATCGGCGCTGACAAAATTACCATTTGCTAGCTGGAAAACGCCACCCTACTGGGATCTGCATGCATTACTTGTCGATACATCGCACCGTCTTAGACACTTGGGAAGTGTCCGATGTGTGATCCAATACAACAGCCAACAAAGTGATCTTGTCTGCTGTGGACTCATCTCGTTGTGTTTCTAATAATGATGATGATGATGATGATGATGATGCTTTATCATTTATGGAACTTGTTGCAGAAACATGGCAAAGAGCAAGTGGGAGGCCCAAGGAGAACTTCTTAAATCTGGGGGCAGGACCCCAGTTTGCACCAGTTGCACCAATGGGAGGCACCTATTGGGAATGGAAGGCTGACCAAATTAATTTTAATTTTTATTGTTATTTTACTGACACAAAAACACAATATGACACACCAGACAAGATATGTATGCTGGATTTTGGATCACAAAATCACAAGTCAAACACTTCCCAAGCGTTTAGGACTGGGCAATATATTTTTGAAAGATTCACGCAGATCCAAGTAAGGTGCTCTTTTGCAGTTATCGTTGTTATTGTTGTTATTATTATTATTATTATTATTATTATTTTCATATATATATTATGTTTTAAAAATAGGAGCCCCCAGTGGTGCAATGAGTTAAACCCTTGTGCCAGCAGGACTGCTGATCAAAAGGTCAATGGTTTGAACCCAGGGAGCAGGGTGAGCTCCCATCTGTCAGTTCCAGCTCCTCATGCGGGACATAAGGGAAGCCTCCCACAGGATGGTAAAACAACAAGGCATCCTCTGGACAACGTCCTTGCAGACAGCCAATTCTCTCACACCAGAAGCAACTTGCAGTTTCTCAAGTCACTCCTGACACAAAAAAATTAAATACATATTTTATTATTATGTTTATCGTGCTTATTATTATTATAATTATGTTCATTTATATCCCGCTTTGAGGAGACTCATAGCAGTTTGCATTAAAAGCATTTCAATGCAATTCCAAATCCACAAATATGCAAACATTAACATAGAATTAAGAATCAATAGTATGAATTAAAAATGAACATCTGAAATCCATCAAAACTCATCAAAACATAGTCAAATTCAGACTGTGAGCATTAACCACTACTCTATACATAAGCTATTCCTGTAGTTGACCCTCCAAATATTTGTGAGTCTGACTTTTGGGGGATTTACTTCTTCACAAATTTGATTAAAATACTCTCTCAAGGGATTTGTAGAACCCCAGAAAATCAGAGGATTAACATTAACAATTCGGTGCGAAAGCTCTGTTATACGAAACCCATCGATTTAATGGATCATTAGCTGCGGAACGCAATGCTTCATAGTTAAACCAGTTAGACCAGATTGTAGGACTAGATGGATGGAGGAAGAGTCAGAAAAAAAAGGCTACTGACCGCATCAGAGGCCTGCAAAATCTTGGACCTGAACGTCACGGTGGCACAGAGGAGGGCAATGAGCCAGAAGATCAGCATGATCCCTGAAGACTGCACCCCTTTCATCCTCTCGTATTGTATCAAAAAGGTGGCGAGGAGCTGTAAAATAGCAAAAAATATGATTAAATAACAACAACAACAACAACAACAACAGATTCATGAGGAGAGGAAGGTAGAAATAAAATTATTATTATTAAGTAATACTGATAATGATAATAATAATACAGTACATGGATTACAAATAATAAGAAAATAATATGAAGAAGAAGAATAGTAATAATAATATAATATGAGGGATACAATGTATGGGTTTACAAATAATAATATAATATGTGTACAAATAATAATAATAATAATAATAATATACTATGTGGAATCATCACCATCATCATCATCATCATCATAATGTTGGCTATTCAATAGCGAACAGATGAAAGTAACTTTTAATAAGGAGATGGGAGATGAAGCATGACTTGCTGCTCATGTGGCATTTTTGCCCATTCTGGCCTCTTGTTTCAAGCCATTCGTGTTTTTTTGCCAAAAGAAGTGGCATGAAGTGACGAAACACTCACCATCGTGATGCCCAGGATGGTCGGGCTGACCAAGTAAATCGGGGCCTGGTAAATATTGCGAGTTCTTTCCCAGAAAGAGTAGAAGAGGTCTGCCCAGCAGACAATCCACAGCAAGAAGCCCAAGGCCTGGAAAGAAAAATGGAAAGACATTGCCAACAGACAGCAAAAATGGTCAGGAATGTTTTGAGATAGAAAACCATGAAAGCCAGGCCAAGGTGCTGAGCCTCCTCTCTCTTTTCTGTGACTATTATTTCATTTCTACCCAAGGCTTGAATATTATACTCCATCAATGGAGGCCAGGAAGAGGAAGGAAAAAGGAACAGTTTAAAATGGGGCTGCGACCATTACGCGAGGAACACAAAAATACAATTTCATCACACACACCCCCAAAAGAGAGTATATGTGACATTATAGGGGGGCGACTCTGATGCGATGAAATACGGCAGTTGCTGAACCGTATCTTCCTCCTTGGCCACTGAAGGAAGAGGTGATGGGAGTTGCAGTCCAAGAGGGAAAGCCTGGGGGAGGCACCTACCGTCTTGGCTTTGTTGAGATGAGACATCTGGATGTAGCCCTTGTCATGGCGCCGGAGGAAGAAGACGTAGAAGGGGAAGCAGGCCCAGAGGAAGACGCAGGGGGTCCAGGCCAGGACTGTGTTTTGGAAGCACGGGGTGAAGTCCGGGCGCGTTGTGTTCCACGTCACATTCCAGTCCTAGGGCGGAAAAGGAAATGCTATTTAATATATATAATCAATATATAAACATATAATATAAAATAATCTATTACAACAATAAAATATAATGACCTCAAATAATAATATCAAATAATGATAATTTCCCCTTCTCACCTGAGGGCTGAGAAGGGCAGTATACAAATACAGTAAGTAAGTAAGTAAATAAATAAATAATATATAAATAAATAAAATGCTATGTAACAAAATTTGATACATGTTCTGTTCCTGGTTTGAAAGAGTTATTTCCTGTTTCATTGTGCGGTCCTTCTTTTTTCTTTGCCATTTTTAAAATTATTATTTCTAATGTGTACATATTTATAACATAATAACTGGTATATAAAACCACAAATTAACAGTAGTAATTTACGTCTTCTAATAATAGGAAAACATATGTATCTTATTTGAAAGAGAAATTCCCAAACTTACACTGGGATAAGAGTCTTAACAATATTTTCTTATCAATGTTTATGTGTGTATGTGTGTGTGTGTGTGTGTGTGTGTGTATATATATATATATAAAATTTACGTAAAGTATTCAAAGGTGATCTCTTTTTTTGTATGTCAGAAGTTACTTGAGAAACAGCAAGTCGCTTCTGGTGTGTGAGAATTGGTGGTCTGCAAGGATGTTGCCCAGGGGACAACTGGATGTTTTACCATCCTGTGGGAGGTTTCTCTCATGTTCCCATATCGGAAGCCAGAGCTGACAGATGGGAGCTCACCCTGCTCCCCAGGTTCGAAATGCTGACCTTTCAGTCAGCAGTCCTGCTGACACAAGGGCTTAACCCACTGTGCCACCGAGGGCTCCATAATCGTACAACATTTATCTTTCTGTTCTGACAATGTATTTTTAGTCACTCAACACTATTACAGACCAGTCTTTAAACGTTCTATTGATACATTCTGCAAAAGACTTCCAATTATTTTGAAAACATTGTATTGTTGTTTTTTTAAGGAGACAAGTCAATTTATCAAATTCTGCAAAGTTTAGCAGTTTGGTCAACCATTCACTTACAGATGGAATAATGTATTGTCGAAGGCTTTCATGGCTGGAATCACTCAGTTCTTGTGGGGTTTTTCGGGCTATATGGCCATGTTCTAGAGGCATTTCTCCTGACGTTTCGCCTGCATCTATGGCAAGCATCCTCAGAGGTGAGGTCACTTCTGAGGATGCTTGCCATAGATGCAGGCGAAACGTCAGGAGAAATGCCTCTAGAACATGGCCATATAGCCCGAAAAAACCCACAAGAACTGAGAGATGGAATAATATTTTCTTTCCAATGTTTGGCATAAACTATTCCGACTTAATCATATATAATTAAGGTACAGTCCGACCATCCTCATTTTTTTTACAAAGCACAATCAGTGCACAAAGGAAAACGCAACTATCGACCCAAAATAGCCAGCCCAGTCCAAGAGGAAAGTCTATTCCTAAGGAAAAGAAGCATATATATAACTAGTGCTTTGACTGTGTTTTCCTTTCCTTCCTGGCAGAAGAAGGCTGAACTAGATGGCTCTTTGGGGTCCCTACCAACTCTGTGAGAATAATAACAACAACAACAACAACAACAACAATAATAATAATATAGTAATTCTGTATAAATAGGATCCATTTCAGCTTCACAGCCATCTGGTTCTGCAGGTAAAAGGGGAGAGGAATATCCATCATCATCATCATCATCATCATCATCACCGTCTTCAATATTCTTCCATCATCACCATCATCTTTTCTTTCATTCTCTTCTTCTTTTCTTCCATCATCATAGTCAATATCCTTAACCTTCTTCTTCTTCATCATCATCTTCAATATTCATCCCCTTCTTCTTCTTTTCTTCCACCATCACCATCATCTCTGTCTTCTTTCATTCTTTTCTTCCATCATCATAGTCAACATCCTTAATTTTCTTCTTCATCATCATTATCATCATTATCATCTTTGTTATCAACTTCTTTTTTCACCATCAATTCCTTCTTCTTTCATCATTACCCTTCTTACTCTTCTATCATTACCATCCTTATCTTCTTTTATCCTCATCTTCATCTTCCTCTACTTCCTCCTTTTTATCATCATCATCATCCTTATCTTCTTCTCCTTTCATCTTCTTCCTCCTCTTCCTCTTCTTCTCATTTCATCTTCTTCCCCCTTATCTTCCTCTTCTTCTCCTTTCATCATCTTATTATCTTCTTCTATCATCACCATCCTTATCTTCTTCTTTTATCCTCATATTCGTCTTCCTCTTCTTCCTCCTTTATCATCATCCTTATCTTCTTCTCCTTTCATCTTCATCCTCTTCTTCTTCTCCTTTCATCCTCTTCCCTCTTATCTTCCTCCTCTTCTTCTCCTTTCATCATCATCATCATACATCATCATCATAACTTCTTCTCCTTTTACCCTCATCTTCCTTTTCTCTCTCCTTTCATCCTCTTCCTTCTCTTCTTCTTTCATCATCATCCTTAGCTTCTCCTCCTTTCATCCTCTTCCTCATCTTCTCTACTTCTCCTTTCGTGATCACCACCATCCTCTTTTCCTTGTCATTGATTTAATGAAGAAGATGATGATGATGATAAGGATGTTCATGGCAAATGAGTGCTCCTTGGACCACTACGCCTTAATCCTTGATCTCCATTTCCTTTGCAACAGGAACAAAATCCTATTTGTATTTTATTCTCTTTTAGGGAGACGAAACGTTCTTGCAGGTAGATGGCTTTATATTGTATTACATGATAACTTTTCCGTAGATTCGCTGCCCTGGGTCATCTTGATTCCAAGGAATTTCACAGCTTGGTCCTGTCTTGGAAGGTCAGCCGGTCTCTCTCTCTTTCTCTTTCTAGAATTGGCGCCTGGAAGGCCACCGCCGCAGCATCCGATTGCTTTGCCCTTAGAGCCAACAGGATTAGCTTGGCCTCCTCCACGATTAGCAGCTATTTTTAATTAGGAGCCAAGAGAGGGGTGAAAGGAACAGCCCTGATTTTGATGGCAAAACAAACGATTAAAGGGCTGCCAAGTAAAACAGAAGGAAAGGCGGTGAAAACACACACACAGAAGGGAGCTTTCTTCTGACCGGTCCAAGCCGGCAGAAGGCTTATTAAAAGCTTTGAGTCTCCTTTAAGAGAGGAATATAAGTAAAGATAATAATAACGTTATAATTATTAAAATAACACACAAATTGTAATTATCTTTCATCATCTAACTATTCAGGAGAGGCGGGCAATAAATATACTATTATTATATTATAAAAATAAGATAATAAATGTAATAATCTTTCATTACTAGTATGAAGGAGAGGAGAGGAATGGTGGGGAATAAATATTATTATTATTATAAAAATAAGTCACAAAATATAATAATCTTTCATCACTAAACTATGATTTAAGGAGAGTAGAGGCAGGTAATTAATGTATTATTATTATCATTATCATTATTAAAGGTAAAGGTTTCCCCTTGACATTAAGTCTAGTCATGTCGGACTCTGGGGGGTAGTGCTCATCTCCATTTCTAAGCCAAAGAGCTGGCGTTGTCCGTAGACACCTCCAAGGTCATGTGGCCAGCATGACTGCATGGAGCATCGTTATCTTCCCGCCAAAATGGGACCTATTGATCTACTCACATTTGCATGTTTTCAAACTGCTAGGTTGGCAGAAGTTGGGGCTAACAGTGGGAGCTCACCCCACTCCCTGAATTCAAACCGCCAACATTTCAGTCAGCAAGTTCAGCAGCTCCGTGCTTTAACCCACTGTGCCACCAGGGGGTTATTATTATTAGACACAAAATGTAATAATCTTTTATCACCAAACTATTATTAAGGATAGAATAAGTGGGTAATATTATTATTATTATTATTATTAAACTAAGACACAGAATGTAACAATTTTTCAATTATTACAGAGAGGAGAGGTGGGTAATAAATTATTATCATTATTATGATTACTATTATTTGGGATTTCCAACCTTTCTTTCAATGCAGCTGCTTTGTGTCTCAACCTGGAGATCAAAGCGAGATATAATTAAATGTGGTAATAATTTAAATGAGATGCAAAACAGAGGAAAAGTGGGTCTCTTTTGTTTTGGGACATATACATTTGATGTTTCCTGGATCAGGGAATTCTATGAAGGAGGGGAAATCCAGAGGGATGTGAGATTTCCTTGAATGAGAAGAAGGAAAGTTATAAAGACTGAAAGCTTCTGTCTCGGGGCCAAATGCAAGAGAGGGCCAATTCGGTGCCTCATAGGGGAAATTATCATTATTTAATATTATTATCTGCGATCATTATATATTATTATTGTAATAGATTATTTTATATTATAATATATTATTATGATAAATTATTACTGTCGAAGGCTTTTATGGCCGGAATCACTGGGTTGTTGTAGGTTTTTCCGGGCTATATGGCCATGTTCTGGAGGCAATTTTTCTCCTGACGTTTCGCCTGCATCTATGGCAAGCATCCTCAGAGGTAGTAAGGCCAGATTTTGTTCATTTTCATAGTTTCTTCCTTTCTGTTGAAATTGTGCACATGCTTGTGGATTTCAATGGCTTCTCTGTGTAGTCTGACATGGTGGTTGTGAGAGTGGTCCAGCACTTCTGTGTTCTCAAATAATATGCTGTGTCCAGGTTGGTTCATCAGGTGCTCTGCTATGGCTGATTTCTCTGGTTGGAGTAGTTTGGACTCACCATGTCAGACTACACAGAGAAGCCATTGAAATCCACAAGCATGTGGACAATTTCAACAGAAAGGAAGAAACTATGAAAATGAACAAAATCTGGCTACCAGTATTAAAAAAACTCAAAAATTACAACAGCAAAACAACAGAGAAGAAACAAACAGGTACATAAAATCACTCTCAACAAAAGATTCCTCCCCCCCCCAGGCACTTCCAAACCATTGAATGTTAATCAAGGTGATCAGCTGAAACATTCACAGCTAGCCCCAGCAGAAAAAAGTCCTTTGTCTCACCCTGGTCATTCCACAGATATATAAACCCATTTTTCCTACTTTCAACAGACCTCACTACCTCTGAGGATGCTTGCCATAGATGCAGGCGAAACGTCAGGAGAAAAATTGCCTCCAGAACATGGCCATATAGCCCAGAAAAACCTACAACCCATAAATTATTATATTGTTTTATTATTATTATTATTATTATTATTATTATTATTATTTCTATTCTGCTTTTCTCTCCAAAACAGACTGGAGAAAGATGCTCTCTGCCTAACCTGAGTTGACCCCGTAGTCCAGGAAAGGTTAGCAAGAGACTAGTCTGCCTCTGACCTCAAGTGACCCCAGGGCAGCCTCAGGTGACCTCCTTCCCAATATAGCAGAAAGGCCGAGAGAGGGAAGAGAGACTGGCAGGGAAACAACGCAGCAGCTGCAGCCTTTGCAAAAGGGGGTAGTTCTCTTCTTGGGACTGAGATTGGCATTGATTGGCAAATTAAAAATGGGCTGAGAAAGCAAGAGGGCCGTCCTCATAGCCAATCCCTGCTGGCCCTTGAGTCTGATTGTCTTCCAGGGGCAAAGCCTTGGCGGTGGGTTTATTAAACTGCAAAAACTTTGTCTTTGTGGAAGGAAGAGATATCCAGCAGCACATTTTGCTATAGCTTTTCAAAACATTTCTTGTAGAGTCTCAACCAATTCCACAGAGTTTGTGGCAGCCACAAAAATATTAAAGTTTCTATTTTCAAAGTAAGGACCACTCAGCTAAACAGGAAACAACACTTTCAAACCAGGAACAGAACATTTTTCAAGTTTTGTCACATAGTGTTATCAAGCAAACCAGCTACATAGCACAACGCGGCTCCATGCCCGACACTCACACAGTTCTACAGAAGGAGAAATGACGCAGATGTAACTGTCTTTCCTGACAAAGCTCCCTTTACTTCCTATCAGACTTTTGGCACTAAAGAGCAATCGCAAAAGACCCGTTATCTGCATTTGTGTGCCCTGCAGGCCATTGGGAGCCTGAACAAACAGTGTTATCTGATATGGCTCTGCCTCTTGGAGGTTATTAAGTTATATCAGGAACAGTGCAGGTATACTGGAAGCAGGTATACTGCAATGCAAGGCATCTTGTTATTATGGGTCTTTGACACCATTAAGTCCTGCAATTAAGGGATGTGAAAGAGCTCTGAGAAACATGAGAGAATATACTGAAGGGAAAGGGAAAGCCAACTTTGGGAGAAAGGGGAGATGAAGGAGATCCAGAGAGAAAAGCAGGGCACAGATGAGGATGGTGACAATATAATAATAATAACAATAGTTATAATAATACTGAGAGGGGAGTTTATTATTGTTACACATTTACCTAGATTATGGCTGGAGGAATGACAGAGTTGAATTCCAAAGCAGGGATGATGATGATGATGGTGATGATGATGATGATGATGACGACGACAGTAACAATAATAACAGTATGGAGATGAAAGCTTGGAAAAAGCTTCAGGATGGAGACTGCATATTATTATTATTATTATTATTATTATTATTATTATTATTATTATTATTATAGTTAAGAGATGCATTGGTCTGTATTGGTGGCCCAATACTGTGTACTGTATATGTGTTTTATGTTTTTAATCTGAATATTGTTGCTTTTTAAGTGTTGTAAACCGCAATGAGTCGCCGATTTAGGCTGAGATATTAGCGGTATACAAGTGCATTAATAATAATAATAATAATAATAATAATAATAATATTATGACGACAGTAACAATAATAACAGTATGGAGATGAAAGTTTGGAAAAAGATTATTATTATTATTATTATTATTATTATTATTGCCATCATCATTGTCATCATCATCCTTTTGGAATCCAACTCCCACATTCCTCCAGTCAGACTACAGATGATAATGATGATAAGAGATTGTTGTCATATGCTGGGCTTGGCACAGCGGGTTAAACCACTAAGCTGCAGAAAGTCCTGCTGATTGAAAGGTTGGCAGTGCAAACCTGGGTTGGGGTGAGTGCCTGACCATCAGCCCCAGCTTCTGCTCACCTAACAGATCGAAAACAGAAATGTGAGTACATAAATAGGTACCGCTTTAAGTGGGGAAGTAATAAAGGCACCCATAAGGACATTGGGAGGACGCCTACTGATGGCAAAAGCTCCTTGGAATGGTAGATAGAGCAACAACATACACCCACACACACACCCGTGGCCAGAGTCAAGTACAGCCTCCAGATGCTGGAAATGGGAAAATATGGGAAAAGCCTTTACCTCTGTTTATGTATTAGCTGTCCTTTTAATTACATAATAGCATTGAATGCTTGCCATATATGTGTTCTGTGATCCGCCCTGAGACCCCTTGGAGAGACAGAGCAAAATATAAATAAAGTATATTATTATATATTGTTATCTATATTCTGGCTGGAGGATTGTGGGAGCTGGATTTCAAAAGGACGATGACAACGATGATGATGATAATATGATGATGATGATGATGATGATGATGAGAGCTTGGAAAAGGCTTCAAGACAGATATTTTTTATTATTATTATAATCATTACCATCACCACCATCATATTTTGGGAATCCAACTACCACATTCCCCCAGCCAGAATACAGATAAATATAAGGAGGAGGAGGGTATGGAAATTAGAGCTTGGAAAAGGCTGGAGACTGCATATGATGATGAAGAAGATGATGATGATGATGATTATTATTATTATTTCCACTCTCATTATCATAATCTTTTGGGAATCTAACTTCTACATTCCTCCAGCTAGCATATACCAATATGCAACAACAACAACAACAAGGATATGGAGATAAGAACTTGGAAAAGGCTTCAAGATGGAGACTGCGTATTATGATTATCTTCATCATCACCATCATTATGACCACCACCGTCATCTTTTAGCAATTCAGTTCCCATATTCATCCAGCCATAATATAGACAAATATGTAACAACAATACTATATGGCATCGCCATCCTGAAGCTGATGAATCTGTGTTTTTGAGAGGAGAGCTTGGAAAACATGGGAATTTTGGAAGCTGCAGTTTCCACAGAGAAGATAAGGATGATGATGATGATGATGATGATGATAGAAGAGGATTAAAGAAGAAGAAGATAAGGATGATGATGAATCATAGAATCATTGAGTTGGAAGAGACCTCATGGGCCATCCAGTCCAACTCCCTGCCAAGAAGCAGGAATATTGCATTCAAAGCACCCCTGACCGATGGCCATTCAGCCTCTGTTTAAAAGCTTCCAATGAGCTCCACAGAATGGAAAAGCCAAAAACACGGGGCATGAATCGACAAAGAATATTTGCATTCAGGAATTCAGGGACGGGTCTGGAATAACGTTAAAGACAAAGCCTTTCTCATGCCTCTGAATCTAGAAATTGCACAATTTTGCCATTTAGGCTTCCTCAGTGCACTCCTTAAACTGGGCAGGGAAATCGGTTTATTTTGCCAATGAAGAAATTCTTTAATGATAGGGAAGATACATGGAAACAAAACAGGGGCGTTTTTTAACCGATATTGCGGATAAAGCCAGGTGATGATGAAACAGTTTTAGTGTTAATTGTTGATTTATAATAACCAAATGAATTTCACAGGGCTTTTCTTAGGCAAGAAGCAATCACCAGAAGGAATCTTGCCCATCCCTTTCTCTGAAATATCATCTACGGGATTCATTACACTATGTAATACTTTGTGTGGGGCATCTTGCAGCACATTTTGTGATAATTTTTCAATGAATATCTCAAGTCTCAACCAATTCAACAGAGTTTGTGGCAGCCACAAAAACAACAAAGTTTCTGGAGTAGAACAACAACCTTGAAAATAACCACCAGGTAATTAAACAAGAAACAACAGTTTCGAACCAGGAACTGAAAACTGTTCAAATTTTGTTACATGGTGCTATTTCAATACTTGGGTTGATTGATCTCAAATAGGGTTGATTGATGTCAATTTTTTGCCTCAGTGGTCCAATCTGCAGTCTCTTGCAGGTTGGGAACCATTGATTTAAACACATGACACCACATGTCAGCAACTGACTTCACTCACATCAGAGTGCGTTATCTTAGTGTGTTCCATACCATTGTTGAATGCAACCGTTTCCCTAAAATGATGACGTTCGGCTGCATACAAACATACTGCAAAAGGGCATTCGGCGCAAGAGGAGCCTGGTCAGCGCAATTCCGAAAAGCACACCAGAAGAGTCGAGATCCCCATTGATTGACCAGAGCCACAAAAAAGAAAAGAAAGGGTGAGTTTCTCAAAGGGAAGGCTCCAGGTTCATGTCATGCAACAATGGAGGAAAAAGCTCTTTTTTTCCAGGCAGATTCTGCAGCGTTCGATGCCACCTGTTTCAGCTCTTTCGGGGATATCAAAACAGGAAGGAAAGAAAAACCCAGCCATGCCCAAAGAGACCTATATTCTCAGCCCAAGGATCTCTTTGCAATAGAGGTCAAATCAGGTAGGAAATATGATGCCGGACTTTCTAATTGTAACTTTCCATGATGGGACTGAACCTAAGTTGAAACATGGGCTTGTAGGATGGCACCTATCAAAAACACTATGTAACAAGATTTGAAAAATGTTCTGTTCCTGGTTTGAAAGTATTGTTTCATGTTTCATTGTGTGATCCTTACTTTCAAAGTCGTTCTATTAAAAATGTTTTTGTGACTGACACAAACTATGTTGAATTGCTTGAGACTCTATGACAGTGTTTCTCAAACTGGGGGTCGTGAGGGGAATGACGGATGGGTTGTCAACACCCATCAAAAAACACTATTTTCTGTTGGTCATGGTCATTCTGTGTGGGAAGTTTGGTCCAATTCTATCATTGGTGGGGATCAGAATGCTCTTTGATTGTGGGTGAACTATAAATCCCAGTAACTACAACTCCCAAATGTCAAAATGTATTTTCCCCAAACACCACCAGTATTCATATTTGGGCTTATTGAGTATTTGTGCCAAGTTTGGTCCAGATCCATCATTGTTTGTGTCCTTAGTCTGTCTGTGTGCAGGTGAACTACAACTCCCAAACTTAAGGTCAATTCCCACCAAACCCTTCCAGTATTTTACGCTGGTCATGGGAGTTCTGTGTGCCAAGATTGGTTAAATTATATCATTGGTGGAGTTCAGAATGCTCTCTGATTATAGGTTAACTATAAATCCCAGCAACTACAACTCCCAAATGACCAAATCAATCCCCCCCCCCCAAATTTGCCAAATTTGCTCCAGTGAATGAAAATATATCCTACATATCAGATATTTACATTACGATTTGTAACCGTAGCAAAATTATAGTTATGAAGTAGCAACAAAAATATTGTTGGGGGTCAGCACAACATAAAGAACTGTATTAAGGGGACGCGGCATTGAGAAGGTTGAGAAACACTGGTCTATGATGAGATATTGATTGGAAAACGATTGCAACAAGTGCTGCAAAATATCCCGCAAAAACAAAGTTTTTGCAGTTTAATACACTTTTCACATGCTTTTAAAGATAGAACTCATTACGAAATTACATGTATAACCCAGAAACAAAATACAGAGTGTAACACGGGACCTTATGAGCTAATGATAACAACAATAATGTGGCACCCTGTGAGATAACAACAACAATAATAATTTCCTCACACTACTGTAAAAGAGCAAGGAAAGCATGGCAAATTGCATTGAAAATCATGACAATTTGACCCTTGCAAACTCTAAGGAGATAAAACCTACAGGAAAGTCATAGGACTTCCCAGTGAAAGTTTGGTGGTGAATCTCTTCAGGAACGTGTTTTTTCCCCCATAGAAAGCCTATAGTTGGAAGGGCCATGCAGCCCAACCCCCTTCTGCCTTCATGCAGGAAAACATTAATCAAAGCCCTCCTGACAGATGGCCACTCAGCCTCTGTTTAACAGCCTCCAAAGAAAGAAACTACGAGGCAGAGAGTTCTTCTGTTAAATAGCTCTTAGAAGTTCTTCCTAAGCTTTTAAGTGGAATCTCTTTTCTTTCCTGTCATTTAAACCCACAGCTCCATTTAGTCCCAGTCTCCAGGGCTTCCTTATGGCATCACTTCTGAGATTTAATGGGAAGCTATTAAGTCAAACCATCTTGGAATCAGAGATACAGAGAATTTACATGGTGCCTTTCTGAATGGCAGAAGGGGTGGCCTTTGGGGCCCTTTCCATCTCTAGGATTCCATGTGTTTTTTAAATTATAATTACACAGAAGGTGGCTGGCCATCTGTTGGGAGGGCTTTCACTGTCTGGCTGGGCTGGATTACTTTCTTTGGGGTATCTTCCAACTCTAAGAATCTATGATTAGGAAGAACGTCCTGAAGCAAGTTCAAGTAGGGACAAACCACATCAATCCTACAGTGTAGATGCTCCCTTGGAACAATGCAGCAGAACAACGTTTGCAAAACACGAAGCAAAAAGCTGGGGTGTCACACTGATTATAGCAACCCTGAAAAACAAAGGCCAGCTTTCCCACTGTTTGCCAGGGAGAAAGGCATGCCAAGGCATTATAATGATGATGATCACCATTATTATTACACTTTATGCAACTTTCTCCTTGCATCCCACGCACCTGCATGCCAATACAGGTCATGCCAGGAAAAGGAAAGAGGACATGAGCTCTTGGAAGCATCAAAACAGACTCTACCTGTTTTGTATTTATTTACATATTTAACTTTCTCTTTGGATCCCAATACAGGCCAGGAAAGAAGAGGAAACGAGCCTCTTGGAAGTATCTAATATGTTTAAAGACTCTACCAATTGTAATCGGTTGTTGTTGTTGTTATCGAAATCTACAGGCCTTTGTCAGCTTTATCAAAGGCAAGCCTACACAGGGCTCTTACTTTCAAATAAGTGAACGTAAGAAGCCAAATCCAACTCCAAACAGGGAATGGAAAGCACCTTTACCCCTGAAGGGATTAAAGCAAGGGCCACGTTTGCAGAGACTTGAGGTGCGGATCTATTGCATAAGCCTGTTTGCGAATGTGATTTTGTGCATACGGTTGCGGGTCGGATCACATTCACTTATACAACAAGCAAGAAAAGGAATTCTGTACCTCTGTTCTCAAAAACCTTGGGAAATGAGGACTACAAAGCCCAGTTTTTAAGCAAAGATAAGTTCCTGGATGCCATCCACAGATTCCCACGGTATTACAGAGCAGAGATTTCCAAACTTTCCATGTTGGGGACATGCATCCTTTCATCATAATAATAATCTTTATTTCTACCCCGCCACCATCTCCCCAATGGGGACTTAGGGTGGCTTACATGAGGCCAAGCCCAAACATAAATTTCAGCAGAATAAAACCAAAAACACAGACAATAAACAATAACATCATAATTACATAAAACATGTGAAAGCATAACGATATAGAATTACAATAAACACATCACAGTGCTTCACAACACAGCCATTCCTTTTTACCAGCAAACAGGAGCCAAAACAAGCCCTTATCAGAGTTTCATACTATATATACACATATATTTACACACACACACATATATATAAACTCTGCCCTTGGAAGTCAATCATATTCAACCATGAGAGATAACCTATGATGATATGATATATATTATAGCTATTACTCTTATACACTTATTCTGCACTAGACGTGATTCTTGTGGTATTCCCTCTGTTTTTTCCATTTTCCTTCTTTTGATTTTGCAATTCAATCACATTTCTTTTAGCTTTGAATATAATTAGTTTTAAGGATTTAAACTCTTTTCAGTTCAGACCACTGATGTTTAATTCTATTTTTATGTTTGTATATTTTGGGATTTTTAAATGGTATTGGAATGCTTTTATTGCAAGTCTCTTTGTGTCTCCGTTGGAAAGAGTATTCTATTTTTATGTTTGTATATTTTGGGATTTTTAAATGGTATTGGAATGCTTTTATTGCAAGTCTCTTTGTGTCTCCGTTGGAAAGAAAAAGTGGAGCATAAATAAACATTATTATTATTTTACTGACACAAAAACACAGTATGTCACAGCAAATGAAATCTATAGGCTGGATTTCGTATCACAAAATCACAAGTCGAACACTCCCCAAGCATCTAGGACTGTGTGATGTATTTTCGAATGATGCATGCAGATCCAAGTAAGGTGGCCTTTTGCAGTTGACAGATCATGATTTTGTCAATGTTTATTGTTTCCAAATGCTGGCTGAGATCTTTTGGCGATGACCACTGGGACCACCTGTACTGGTTTATGCCAGAGTCTTTGCAGTTCGATTTAGAGGTTCTGATAACGGCTGAGTTTTTCTTGTTGTTTTTCCTCAATGCAACTGTCACCCGGCATGGCAACATCAATCATCCAAACTTTTTTATTTTCCACAATCGTGATGTCTGGTGTATTGTGTTCCAAAACTTTGTCAGTCTGGATTCGAAAGTCCCATTATTATTATTATTTACTTTTAAGAAGCTCAGCTGCAATGGCCACCAATCCCTAGCCCAATACATTGTGCAGCATGACTCCCTTTCCACCCTGCAGAACTACAATTCTCTTAGAAGGCAGCCTTTTCTAAATACTAGAGATCCCATGGTTCCATAGGAAGCAGACAAGACAGTTTGCATGGGATGAAAAGCAGTGGTGACAGGTTTTCAAAGCAGCAATAAATTGCAGCTGAACCCCACAAAGCGCTATTTTGGCAAACAGGAAGTGGCTGCTAAAAAGACTGCACTTTGCCTAAAGAAAGTACAGTATTTGCTGCAATTCATTTAGCCATTGACTTCTCTGCCATATTGGCATTCTGTCCATATTTATAGGATGCATATTGGCATTCTGTCCATAATTATAAGATTTATAGAATACTATCTCTATGACCCCAAAATATTTGGAGGGGGGGTTGCATTACATCCAGCCGAAAGGAAAAGGTTTCTAACTTGCAAACAAGAGACACCCCTTTATAATAAGAAACGCTTGACAATGCTGAAAGGGATTTTTTAAAATAGCTTTTCATGAGCTCATCATGCATATTCTAATTTATTATTTATTTACTTTACTTGTATACCGCAGTTTCTCAGCCCAACAGGCGACTCAACGCGGTTTACAACAAGGATAAGCATCAATCAACGATATACAATTTAAAACCATAAAAGCATAATATACAATATTGACACAACAATAGACAACACAATGCATCTCATAACTAGAGTCGTGATCCAATCCGTCGTCCAAATTCATCCATATGCATGTCATTTTCTTAAATATTAACACAAAGTTTCATTTCCTTAAAATTATGACATAAAAATGACCACATATGCTAATTTATGCAAATCCCTTATAATAAGAGAAATCTGGAAACCCTATAAGGGAACATTTTCTGACCCTAAAAGATCCTTTTATGCTATGAAGGAAAACTTTCTGACCTTAAAACAAGAGAGATCCCATGTAATAAGGGAAATGTGGGGACCCTATAAGAGAAAACTTTATGGTTCTAAATTAAAGGGGATCCCTTTAAATAAAGGAAAGGTGGCAATCCTATAAGGGCAAACTTTCTGACCGGAAAAGAAAAGACATCCCTTTAAATAAGGAAAGCTCAGCAATGCTATAAAGGGATTACTTTTGGACCCTAAAACAAGATGAATGGGTTTTCTGACCCTCAAATACGAGATACCGAACAGCTCTAGAACTAAATTTTACTATGTATTGCAGATACTGATAAGAAAAATATATAGTAAAGCAAATTAGAAAACAATCCTTGAAGACTACTTCTTCCAAACATGTACCATATTCTTGTGGGTTCTGCAATAATAAAGGTTAGTGCAATACTAAATCATAAGCCAACCCCTTAAGACTATTTCGTCCAAACATGTATATATATCCTTGTGGTTTTTGCAATGATAAATGCTACTGCAACGCAAATTCATAAGCCAATCCCTTAAGACTGTTTTTTCCATACATTTATACATTCATGTGGGTTCTGCAATGATAAAGGCTACTGCAATGCAAAAGTATAAGCCAAACCCTTAAGGGAATGTATTCCCAATGTTTCCCTCCTTGCTTTTTTGGCATTTGCAAGGTGCCCTTATGTTAAGGCAGGTGGCATCAGTCCCAGAGACAGTGAACTCCGATGAACTCAGTCTTGAGTTTCCAAAGCAGCTTGCTCACAAAAACAAAAACACATACAAGCCAAACACCATTGCCCTCCCCATACAATTCCCAGCTGGATCAGAAGCCCTGCAAAGCCGGCTTTTGGAAACACCACCCTATGCAAGTCTGTCCAACTACAAGGGATTTATGGGACGTCAGCCCTGGAAAACCTTGCAAACGTTGACTCAGAGCCGGCCTTGCGTTCAGCAGGGAAATGGTCTGAGTCATTTGTTTAATCTTCCTCCGTTCTCCCAAAAGCGTGTGCAATCTGTGGCAAGCCATGGCTGACTGATGGCAGCCAACCAGGGGACGTTTTTGGAAATATTTGTTCATGGCATCCTTTCTTCTGAGGCTGAGAGAATGTGACGCACTCAAGCTTATCTTTCTATGACTGAGATTCAGCTTAGGGATGCCATGAGGTGGGAAGGCACACAACAACAACTTTCCTCAATGTAAATATTATTTACTTCACCTTCAACTCATCACCATCATGGCCATAATAAGTGGTGAAAAGCTATATACACATTTTGGGACACTCTTTACGCATAGATCCATGTATATATAAGTGTGCTTTTGTATGCATATGTGTATAAGTCCTGTATATATATGTATATGTGTATAAGTCCTGTCTGTATGTTTTTATGTATGTATGTATATGTATGTAAGTCCTGTATGTGTGTATATGTATATATGTGCATAAGTCCTGTGTGTGTATATATGTAAGTCCTGTATGTATGCATATGTATATATGTGTATAAGTCCTGTATGTATGTATATGTATGTAGGTCCTGTATGTGTGTATATGTATATATGTGCATGTATATATGTAAGTCCTGTATGTATGTATATATGTGTATAAGTCCTATATGTATGCATATGTATATATGTGTATAAGTCCTGTATGTATGCATATGTGTATATGTTTATATTTGTGTGTGGACAAATGACTCTGCAGGTAGTCCTCGAGTTACAAAAATCCAACTTACAAATGACTCCTAGTGAAGACTACAAGAAGTGAGAGAAATCTGCCCCTCTGAAGGGAAATCCACTCCTGGAAGCATTATTACCATCGAGAAAAGGGGTCTCCACTGAAGCTTTATCCCCAATCCTTGTTTCCAAAGCAAGCCAAATATTTCACAATCCAATTCACACAGGGGCAGAAAGTGAGCTGCAATCTCTTGAAAAGCAGCACCAACAGCAACACAAATATCATGGGGGGTGTTAACCCTTTCCTATGCAATCCAAAACAAACAAACAAACACATATATATATTCTCACAAACAAAATCACCTGCCTGTGTATGTGTGCGTATTTCTTAAGTCATCTGTGTCCTATTGTATGTGTGTGTCATGCATATGTGCCTATACACACACACACACTCACACACACACACACACACACACACATAAATACATATATAGATGCACACAGAGTCTCTATTTGGCCACCAATAACTTCCCCCAAAGCTCAAAAAAAAACAACCCCAGGTTTTAATACCACCTGGTTTTTTATTCTCCATTAAATCGCCTTCCTGGGTTGCTGCGAGTTTTCCGGGCTGTATGGTCATGTTCTAGAAGCATTCCCCCCCGACGTTAAACCCACATCTATGGCAGGCATCCTCAGAGGTGGTGAGGTCCATTGGAAACTGGCAAGTGGAGTTTATATATCTATGGAATAATGTCCAGGGTGGGAGAAAGAACTCTTGTCTATTTGAGGCAAGCATGAATGTTGCAACTAATCACCATGATTAGCAGAAAGCAGCCAAACTTTGAAACTTTATATATCTGTGGAATGTCCAGGGTCAGGGAAAGAACTTATGTCTGTTTGAGGCAAGAATGAATGTTGTAACTGTCCAGCTTGATTAGCATTGAACAGCCTTGCAGAATCAAAGCTTGGCTGCTTACTTTAATCGTGGTGATCAATGGCAACATTCACTCTTGCCTCAAACAGACAATGCTGCAATTGGTCAGCTTGATTAGCATTGAACAGCCTTGCAGCTTCAAAGCTTGGCTGTTTACTTTAATCATGGTGATCAATTGCAACATTCACGCTTGCCTCAAACAGATAATGTTGCAATTGACCACCTTGATTAGCACTGAATAGCCTTGCAGCTTCAAAGCTTGGCTGCTTACTTTAATCATGGTGATCAATTGCAACATTCACGCTTGCCTCAAATAGACAATGTTGCAATTGGTCAGCTTGATTAGCACTGAATAGCCTTGCAGCTTCAAAGCTTGGCTGCTTACTTTAATCGTGGTGATCAATTGCAACATTCACGCTTGCCTCAAACAGACAATGTTGCAATTGGCCAGCTTGATAAGCATTGAACAGCCTTGCAGCTTCAAAGCTTGGCTGCTTACTTTAATCATGGTGATCAATTGCAACATTCACGCTTGCCTCAAATAGACAATGCTGCAATTGGTCAGCTTGATTAGCACTAAATAGCCTTGCAGCTTCAAAGCTTGGCTGCTTACTTTAATCATGGTGATCAATTGCAACATTCACGCTTGCCTCAAACAGACAATGTTGCAATTGGCCACCTTGATTAGCACTGAATAGCCTTGCAGCTTCAAAGCTTGGCTGCTTCCTTTAATCATGGTGATCAATTGCAACATTCACGCTTGCCTCAAACAGACAATATTGCAATTGGCTAGCCTAGTTTCCAACACACCTCCCAACCTCTGGATGTGGGCGAAACGTCAGGAGAGAATGCTTCTGGAACATGGCCAGACAGCCCGGAAAACTCACCGCAATCCAGTGATTCTGGCCATGAAAGCCTTTGACAATTCAGCATCCCTTTAAAAGAAAGGCCTGGATCTTTCAAATTGTCCTTTTTCAAAGAGCGAGGCGCTTTGAATCTTTATTTTGGAGCAAAAAGGAGCTGAGAAAGAGGAATAAAAGAAATGTATTAAGAAGTAGTAGTTAGAATTGACCGAAACCTTTGGAAAAAGAGGAGGCCGGGGCTTGGAAGGCATGGGGAGACCCATTGAAATCCCAGTTTTAGAGATTAACAAACCAAGAAGGAATTATTAATGAGCCAAAGCTGAGTCATAACAAGCAGAAATGATAACAACCTGCCATAAATTAGTCCTATTAGGCAACAATTACAAACCAGAACATTGAAGAGAGAAGCCACATCTTAAGAATTATAGTAATAACAATAATAGTAATAGGTTCTTGTAGGTTTTTTCGGGCTATAGGGCCATGTTCTAGAGGCATTTCTCCTGACGTTTCGCCTGCATCTATGGCAAGCATCCTCAGAGGTAGTGAGGTCTGTTGGAATTAGAACAATGGGTTTATATATCTGTGGAATGGCTGGGGTGGGGCAAAGAGCTCTTCCCTGCTGAAGCTAGGTGTGAATGTTTCAGCTGATCACCTTCATTAGCATTTGAAGGCCTGGCTGAGCCTGGGAAAACCTTTTGTTGAGAGGTGTTAAGATGTGTCTGGTTGTTTCCTCTCTGCTGTTTTGCTGTTGTAATTTTAGAGTTTTTTAATATTGGCAGCCAGATTTTGTTCATTTTCATGGTCTCTTCCTTTCTGTTGAAATCCACATGCTTGTGGATTTCAATGGCTTCTCTGTGTAGTCTGACATGGTGGTTGTTGGTGTGGTCCAGCATTTCTGTGTTCTGTGGACAATTTCAACAGAAAGGAAGAGACCATGAAAATGAACAAAATCTGGCTGCCAGTATTAAAAAACTCTAAAATTACAACAGCAAAACAGCAGAGAGGAAACAACCAGGCACATCTTAACACCTCTCAACAAAAGGTTTTCCCAGGCTCAGCCAGGCCTTCAAATGCTAATGAAGGTGGTCAGCTGAAACATTCACACCTAGCTCCAGCAGACAAGAGGTCTTTGCCCCACCCCAGCCATTCCAGAGATATATAAACCCATTTTCCTATTTCCAACAGACCTCACTACCTCTGAGGATGCTTGCCATAGATGCAGGCGAAACGTCAGGAGAAATGCCTCTAGAACATGGCCCTATAGCCCGAAAAAACCTACAACAACCCAGTGATTTCAGCCATGAAAGCCTTCGACAACACAATAATAGTCATAGTGATAATAATTGTAGTAATTATAATGATAGTAATAATGATGATAATGTTATGGAAGAAGAGAGGGGAAGCCTTGAGGAATTGGCCTAGTTATGAAAGGAAGTGGAGGGAATGGTCCTAAGTGAGCCTAAGGGGCTTGAGAGCAGGCCTTTGTGGATCCTGGGGCTCTGCTGGCCTCCCGCCCGCCTTCCCCTTACCCAAAAGGGCGCAGGAGCTCCGTCTGGGCCTCTGCACAGCCGCTCCAGGAGGTCCATGAGGGAAGCCGGCGCCGAGGAGAAGGACGTGGAGGCGGCTCTCGCTGCCCCGCCTGGCCGGCCGAGGGGAGGAAGGAAGGAGGGGCCCGAGCCGGCAAAAAGGCGGGCCTTCGCGCTCAAGCCGAGCCCCGGGCTCGAGTGATTGGGCGGCCGACGCCGGCGGGGAGGGGCTTAGGAAAGGGCGGGGACTGAAGGGGAGAGGCAGGCCGCGGCCTCCCTTCCCTCAGGCCTCTTTTCTCAGGGATGGCGGGAGGGGTAAAGCCTGAAGGATAACTATAACTCCATACCTACATCTATTAAGATATTACACACAAAGATATGTGTATATGATATTTGATGTTTACATATGAGGCATTGAATTTTGCCATTGATTATATTGTGAACCCCAGAGGTGAGAAAAACAGTATATAAATGCTATCTCTATAGATATAGATATATATATGTATGTGTATATATGTGTGTGTATGTATATATTCCATATATTACTTAATGTACCTATAGTAATATATATTACTATATATAGTTTTGTGTGTATATAAAGTTAACCTTCATGACCATAGTAATATATAATATATATATAATATATAGTGTTGACTGGCATAACCTGGGGATCACAACCAGACACAGTGAAGACATCTGCCCTTGCTCTTTGCTACTCTGCTGCTGAATACACATGCCCAGTGTGGAACACATCTCACCACACTAAAACAGTGGATGTGGCTCTTAATGAGTCGTGCCGCTTTATCACGGGGTGTCTGCGCCCTACACCGCTGGAGAAATCGCACTGTTTAGCCGGCATTGCACCACCTGACACCCGCCGGGAAGTAGCAACCAATAGTGAAAGGACCAAGGCAGTGACATCTCCAGCTCATCCCCTGCTTGGACATCAGCCAGCATGTCAACAACTTAAATCAAGACATAGTTTTCTAAGATCTACAGAGACACTCTCAGCAAGCGAGAGTCCAAAAGTGGCAGGCTCAAAGCCAGAACCTCAATCAGTGGCTGATACCAAACGAGAGACACCCCCCT
The DNA here is from genome assembly GCF_037176765.1 of Anolis sagrei. Lineage (NCBI taxonomy): Eukaryota > Metazoa > Chordata > Lepidosauria > Squamata > Anolidae > Anolis > Anolis sagrei. The sequence continues at coordinate 13,900,904 of NC_090035.1, read as the reverse complement.
GGGCACACAGAGGACTGGGCGACTTGGAAGGCGCTGAACAGACTGCGTTCTGGCACCACAAGATGCAGAGCCAACCTTCAGAAATGGGGCTACAAAGTGGAATCCACGACATGCGAGCGTGGAGAAGAGCAAACCACTGACCACCTGCTGCAATGCAACCTGAGCCCTGCTACATGCACAATGGAGGACCTTCTTGCGGCAACACCAGAGGCACTCCAAGTGGCCAGATACTGGTCAAAGGACATTTAATCAACTACCAAGCTTGCAAATTTGTGTTTTGGTTTGTTTGTTGGTTTGTTTGTTTGTTTGTTTAAAAAAATGAAATACAACTGTCTAGTTTGCTCCTGACACGATAAATAAAATAACTATTAATATATATCTAATATATGTACACACCCCTATATATTCCTATTATATAAACAGAAAGTTAACCTTCATTACTACACAATCATAGTTTATATATTTATATACCTATTAATATATATATTATATATACACACCTATATATTCCTATTAATATATATATTAAAACTAGCCATCCCCTGTCATGCATTGCTGTGGTCCAGTCTGTATATGTGTGTTTATGTATATATGTATGTGTGTGTGTGTGTGTGTGTGTGTATATATATGTGTGTGTGTGTGTGTGTGTGTGTGTGGTTTTGCGCATGTGTTGTGATATATGGCTTTTTAGGTATCTTCAGCTGTGTTTTTCAGTGTTTTTATGAGTGATGGTTACTCGTTGGCCTAAGAGGTGTCTTGTGTCCAAATCTGGTGTCAATTTGCCCAGTGGTTTTTGAGTTATGTTAATCCCTCAAATGAACATTAAATTTTTATTTATATAGATGTGTGTGTATATATATATAAAATGTGTGTTTTTATATAGAGAGAGAGAAAGAGAGAGAAAGAGAATCATAGAGTTGGAAGAAACCTCATGGGCCATCCAGTCTAACTTCATTCTGCCAAGAAGCAGGAAAATTGCATTCAAAGCACCCCTGACAGATGGCCATCCAGCCTTTGATTAAAAGTCTCCAAAGAAGGAGCCTCCACCACAATCCAGGGCAGAGAGTTCCACTGTTGCACAGCTCTCACAGTCAAAGTTCTTCCTAATGTTCAGGTGGAATCTCTTTTCCTGTAGTTTGAAGCCATTATTCCACATCATAGTCTTCAGGGCAGCACAAAACAAGCTTTCTCCCTTCTCCCTATGACTTCCCCTCAGATCTTTATACGTGGCCATAATGTCTCCACTCAGCCTTCTCTTCTTCAAGCTAAACATGCCCAGCACTTCAAGCCACTCCTCATAGGGCTGGTTCTCCACACCCTTGATCATTTTAGTCGGCCTCCTCTGGAGATATTCCAGCTTGTCAACATCTCCCTTAAATTGTGGTGCCTAGAATTGGACACAGTATTCCCGGTGTGGTCTGACCAAGACAAAATAGAGGGGTAGCATGTCTTTCCTGGATCTAGAAATATACTCCTATTTATGCATATATAAATAGAAAGCTAGCCTTCACTACTATACAGATACACTAATAGTTATGGATATGTTATATAAAAACACAAAAGTGGAACAATGCCTCGGAGTACAGTGGACGCTTTTAAACAGGCTGGATGGCCATCTGTTGGGGGGGCTTTGATTGTGCTTTTCCTGTATAAAGGCAGAAGGGGGTTGAACTAAATGGATCTTGGGGGTCCCTTCCAACTCTGTTATTCTATTAGTCTATGAAACCCCACCACAGCAGAAGATATATGTGTGTGTGTGTGTGTGTATGATGTGTATGTATGTGTATATATATGGGAATATTGTTTTCATTCATTCGTTACAGAGGATGGTGTGGATTTTTACCGGCTCCAAAGGGTTTGCTTTGGACTCAAAATTCTCCAAAAACATCTCCAGTCCCAGATTTTCTCTTTGCCAGGAAAAACCAAGCTCTTGGAATAAGTGCAAAAACTATAAATAAGCTTTGAATCTGCAGCAAAAAGGACCCATTTTATGATTTCCAGTCCTAAAGCTCCCAATTTGGTGATGTAGTTGGAATGTTTTGTCCTGTTTTGGTGGTCGTCCCATCTCATAAAACTGGAAGGAAATATCCTACCATGAATGGGATACTTCCTAAAAGAAGAGAAAGAAATCGGTGGAGGTACACAAAACTATTAACATCTTGGCATAGAACTAATACTGAGTAGGGGTTTCCTACTCAAATAGATTGGAAACAGAGTGAATAAACTCCTTCACATTGAGCATGATTAGTAGATCGGACTCCCTGCCACAAGATATACAAACATCAACATAGTTTACTGATTATTAGAGTTCAGTCTGACAAGTGTTTTGGACTTCAGTTCCCATTACTCTTGAGTTTTGCCTGGGATGCTGGGACTTAGAGTCCAAAATATCTGAAGGACCAAAATTTGAGAACCATCAGATTTGACAAAGTCATGGATGAGAGCTTCTGGAGCAATCGAGTTTATTGTTTTTGTATTGCATTTTCAGGCTCCTATGCAGTACTGTTTTTAAGGGAGCATTGGTTTTAAGGGTTTTAACTGTTTATTTTTGTAACACTGTATTTATTCTTATGTTAATGTTTGTATATTTTGAGGTTTTTAATTGTATAGCATTGGTTTCCACTGTGAGCTGCTTTGCATGTCTTTTGTAGAGTAAAAAGCAGGCTATAAATATATTTAGTATTATTATTATTATCCAGGAAGGGCTCTGATTGTCCTCGAAAGCAGAGGATCAAGGCCAATAATAAAGCAGAAAAACAAGGAAGGGGAGATTTCTCTCCTTTTCCCCCAACTGTGATTTAGTGTGTGCCAGGAGCCCCCAGTGACGTGACAGGTCAGAGGTTCGAATCTGGGGAGAGCACGGATGAGCTCCCTCTGTCAGCTCCGGCTCCCCATGCAGGGACATGAGAGAAGCTTCCCACAAGAATGGTAAAACATCAAAACATCTGGGCATCCCCTGGGCAATGTCCTTGCAAACAGCCAATTATCTCACACCAGAAGTGACTTGCAGTTTCTCAAGACGCCCCTCACACACAAAACAAAACCTTGGACTGTGCTTTGACTTACAAGAAGCACTGCTTGAGTATCAAGCAAAAAGTGGGTGCTAGAAATAATATCATAGGAAAGCTGACTGGCACAACCTGGGGAACAGAAGCGACTCAAGTCACAGTTTCTCAAGTCTCCCGTCACACACACGCACACACAAAAGAACAACCACTAACAATGGAATTGGATAATAACAATAACAATAATAATAACTGGGTGCAGTGCCTAAAGACCTTGGCCTACACTTAAACACAATTGGCGCTGACAAAAATACCATCTGCCCGCTGCAGAAGACCACCTTACTGGGATCTGCATGCATTATTCGCCGATACATCACACAATCCTAGACACTTGGGAAGGTTCCGACGTGTGATCCAATACAACAGCCAGCAGAGTGATCTTGTCTGCTGTGGACTCATCTTGTTGTGTTTCAAATAATAATAATAATTTGGCACCACTTTTACTGCCATGACTCAATGCTATGAAATGCCGAGACCTGTGATTTGGAGAGGCACCAGCTCTGATGATGACTGTTATAACTGCACTAAACTGAATTATATGAAACTGACTATATAATGCAGTTTCAAACCGCATTATAGGGCAGTTAGAGCCAACTTAAGTCAACATGCAATGGAAGGCTTGCTTGCCTTTGCGCGCACACACTTATACAATCACAAATGTCCTAACTACATACTTCATTGCCCTCTAGCGTCTAAAATACAAAATAGCTGCTGGTTGACTCTTGCTACTGCAATAAGCATAGGTAAAGGTTAATCATTTGCCCTGCTTCCAAAGAAGTAAGGGCTCTGCTGCTTTCTTGTTCCACCTGGAAGCAAAACCAATGGTCCAGGCAGAGCAGGATGTCCTCTCCAGGCTTTTGAACTGGTTTTAATAGGAATAAAATTTTAACAGACTGGTTGTGTGTCAACCAGTCTGTTAAACTGGTTGCCATACAACAAATAAGTAAGGCCCTTGTTCTCCATCTTCATGGCTATTTATTTATTGTGTCAAAAGTGAATTAAGGGTACATAACTATGATTCTGCACCTTGTTGACAGGAAGCTTCACTTTGGAGGGGGTTTTTGTGTGTCAGAAACAACTTGAGAAACTGCAAGTTGTTTCTGGTGTGAGACCACACCTGGAATATTGTGTTCAATTCTGGGCACCACAATTCAAGAGAGATATTGACAAGCTGTAATGTGTCCAGAGCAGGGCGACTCAAATGATCAAGGGTCTGGAGAACAAGCCGTATGAGGAGCGGCTTAAGGAGCTGGGCATGTTTAGCCTGAAGAAGAGAAGGCTGAGAGGAGATATGATAGCCATGTATAAATATGTGAGAGGAAGCCACAGGGAGGAGGGTGTAAGTTTGTTTTCTGCTTCCCTGGAGACTAGCACGCGAAACAATGGCTTCAAACTACAAAAAAGGAGATTCCATCTGAACATGAGGAAGAACTTCCTGACTGTGAGAGCCATTCAGCAGTGGAACTCTCTGCCCCGAAGTGTGGTGGAGGCTCCTTCTTTGGAAGCTTTTAAACAGAGGCTGGATGGCCATCTGTCAGGGGTGATTTGAATGCAATATTCCTGCTTCTTGGCAGGGGGTTGGACTGGATGACCCATGAGGTCTCTTCCAACTCTTTGATTCTATTATTCTATGAGAGAATTGGCTGTCTGCAAGGACATTGTCCAGGGGACGCCCGGGTGTTTTTGATGTTTTACCATCCTTGTGGGAGGCTTCTCTCATGTCACCGCATGAGGAGCTGGAGCTGACGGAGGGACCTCATCCGCGCTCTCTCTGGATTTGAACCTACGACCTGTATGAGAGTGGAAATCCCATATCGAAGAAATTACAAACTCTTTAACCTCCACAAGTTGAAAGCCAAAGATAAGATCATAGCAACTTCTGTGATAGGACTCCCAATGTGTTGACGATTTCATACTGTTCTTCTTTAGATCAGGCATGGGCAAACTTCGGCCTTCCAGGTGTTTTGGACTTCAACCCCCACAATTCCTAACCTGGCCTGTCGGGGCCAGACAAAAATGTTAATTCAAGAAACAGAACAATAACTCAGACCGGGCTGGAGAGCCTGAAGCTATTGCCGGGTCATTTGGCAAACACCAGCCATTCTTAATCCAGTCAACTAGACATTTTCTCATTGTTTCCCTGTTGCCCACCTCCCTTCTCATTGGCTGGGCGGCCAAAAGCTGGGTCAGGGCCCTCATTGGATCTCCTCCTGACTTGCTGACATCACAACCAATCATAACAAAACCAACTCGAGGGGACGGTATGGGAACATTTTGAATCTGAAGGCTATAAATATTGGGTTTTTCTGCCCAGTGGGTTATGTCGGCTTCTGGGCAGATTACTGCAGTCGTCATCCGTTCCAGTTGGAATGAAATAAACATCTTGGTGGCTTTCCTTCAACTTGATGAGACTTTATTTTGGGAAAAATTGGGGGAAAATCTTCTTTAGTGCTTGCTGTCTTGCCAGGTGTTCTGGATCCTCTTTTTGGGTCTGGCCAGTCTCTATCTAGGCACCCCCCCCCCCCCAAATTCATGTTTGACATCAACCCAACACTTGGAGCCATGAAACGCATTAGACCTCTTGTGGATTTATGGCAAAACCAGGGTTTTCTTAGGCAAGGAATCATCAGAGTTGGTTTGCAAAATTTGTGGGGTTTTTTTTTATCTGTTTGTTTGTTTTGTTCTGTTAGAAATGTAATACAATGTTCTGGTTGCAGATGACACGATAAATAAAAATCAGAGTTGGTTTTGCTCATTCCTTTCTCTGAAATACACTACCTTGTGTCCATTGGCAGCCTCCCCTCCAAGTATAGAGCAGGGCTGATCCTAGGTAGCCTCCAAGATAAGATGAAAATAAAGTTTGCAGGTGTTTAAATTGCCATTTGGATTATTTATAAGTGAGCCAGGATTGCAAGCAACTCAAAGCCAGGGGTTGCAAAAGTTGCTTTTGGGAGATTACAGCTCCATTAACCACTTCCCAGATTTTATTTTGGACTACAACTTCCAGAACCCCCCAGTTTGGAGTTTAATCAGAAGTCACACTCAGAAAAAAAGTAACTTCCCAGGCCTATATCAGCATTCACTACTTGAGTCGTTGTTGTTCATTCGTCTCCGACTCTTCGTGACCTCATGGACCAGCCCACGCCAGAGCTCCCTGTCAGCCATCATCACCCCCAGCTCCTCCAAGGTCAGTCCAGTCACTTCAAGGATGCCATCCATCCATCTTGCCCTTGGTCGGCCCCTCTTCCTTTTGCCTTCCACCTTCCCCAGCATAATTGTCTTCTCTAGGCTTTGCTGTCTCCTCATGATGTGGCCAAAGGACTTCAACTTTGTCTCTAGTGTCCTTCCCTCCAATGAGCAGTCGGGCTTTATTTCCTGGACGATGGACTGGTTGGATCTTCTCGCAGTCCAAGGCACTCTCAGAACTTTCCTCCAGCACCACAGCTCAAAAGCATCTCTCTTCCTTCGCTCAGCCTTCCCTAAGGTCCAGCTCTCCCATCCGTAGGTGACTACAGGGAAGACCATGGCTTTGACTAGGCGGATCTTTGTTGCCAGTCTGATGTCTCTACTCTTTACTATTTTATTGAGATTGGACATTGCTCTCCTCCCAAGAAGTAAGCGTCTTCTGATTTCCTGGCCACAGTCTGCATCTGCAGTCATCTTTGCGCCTAGAAATACAAAGTCTGTCACGGCCTCCACGTTTTCTCCCTCTATTTCCCAGTTGTCAATCATTCTTGTTGCCATAATCTTGGTTTTTTTGATGTTTAGCTGCAACCCAGCTTTTGCGCTTTCTTCTTTCACCTTGATTAGAAGGCTCCTCAGCTCCTCCTCGCTTTCGGCCATCAGAGTGGTGTCATCTGCATATCTGAGGTTGTTGATGTTTCTTCCAGCAATGTTCACCCCAGCTTTACATTCATCAAGGCCCGCACATCCTCGCATGATGTGTTCTGCATACAAGTTAAAGAGGTTGGGTGAGAGTATGCAGCCTTGCCGTACACCTTTCCCAATCTCGAACCAGTCTGTTGTTCCGTGGTCAGTTCTGACTGTTGCTCCTTGGTCCTTGTACAGATTCCTCAGGAGAGAGACAAAGTGGCTTGGGATGCCCATCCCACCAAGAACTTGCCACAATTTATTATGATCCACACAGTCAAAGGCTTTAGAATAGTCAATGAAGCAGAAATACTTGAGTCACCAGCATTCTATTAAGGACTGCGGAAAAGAAAGGGTTAACAGTTTGTAGAGCCCTGATTGGCTGAAAGATTACCCAATGGAGAGCAGAAGGCGGAGACACTCCTGCGAGAGGAGTTTTTCAAAAGCCTTTCTCTCCTATTGCGCGTGCGCACTTTCGCCCACTGAGGTTGCCGAGCAGCAGGATTGTTTATATCCGGGCATTTTCCACGCTCCTCGCCTCCTTCCGCCTTCTCTTGCCTCTCCCAAGATGGCCACCATAACAGAACTCAAAGCAGGTACATTGCTTTGTTGAATGTCTATATTGCCTCGTAGAATGTCTGTCTGCTACACCAGCTATTCAAACCTTTTAAATACTAATGTTGTTACTTATTTGCCCTTGGATTTTGAGGCTTAAATTAATGCAATTAATTTTAATTAATATAATTTCTGGGGTTTTTTCTCCTCCAGGAACACTACAAAGCTGAGAAATTTGGGGGGGGGGGGATAATATATTCAATATTTTGGCTCTTTCTGACCTTCCTTCATTTCTCTCTTTCTAGCCTTCCTTCCTCTCTTTCTATCCTTTCCTTCTTTCCTCTCTCAAACCTTTCTTCATTTCCTCTCTTTCTATCTTTTCTTTCTTCTTTCTATCCTTCCTCCCTCTCTTCTTTCCTTCCTTTTTCTATCCTTCCTCTCTTTCTAGCTTTCCCTCCTCTCTTTCTCTCCCTATGTTCTTTCCTCTTTCTAACCGTTCTTCATTCCTTTCTATCCATTCTTTCTTCTTTCTATCCTTCCTTGTATCCTTCTTTCCTTCCTCTCTTTCTATCCTTCCTTCCTTCCTTTCTAGCCTTCCCTCTTCTCTTTCTGTATTTTTTCTTTCCCTTTTCTAACCTTTCTTCATTCCTCCCTTTCTATCTCTTGTTTCCTCTTTTTATCCTTCCTTCTTTGGTTCTGTCCTTCCTCTCTTTCTATCCTTTCTCTCTATTCTTCCTCTCTAGCCTTCTTCTCTTTCTATCCCTTTCTTCTTTCCTCTTTCCAACCTTTCTTCATTCCTCTCTTTATATACCTTCTTTCCTCTTTCTATCCTTCCTCTCTTTCTAGTCTTCCTTCCTCTCTTTCTAGGTTTCTTCCTCTCTTTCTATCCCTTCTTTCTTCTTTCTATTCGTCCTCTCTTTCCAGCCTTCCTTCGTTCCTGTTCTTCTAAAGGACAGGCCTGGCTCTGGAGCCAAACCACCAAAACCCACAAAGCTCACTTATTGCTTATTTATTGATATAATTGGGGAGGACCCCAGGATTCTGGGAGACACAGTCTTGCTGCTCTCTCACTCTTTTCCTTCCTTCCTTCCTTCCTTCCTATTCATAATTCATAAGGTCCTGTTTTGTGAGAGGACAGGACCTCCAAACTTGGCACCCCATTGTTTTGAGATGATAAATGTGATGAATCTGTGTGATGATGGTGATGTTGCCTGTGGATGATGGGGTCTCTGTGGCATTTCTGCAGCTCTAAAGGATGCGCTGGAGAAGCGGGGGGCCCTGGGTGCGGTCAAGGCCAGACTGCGGGCTGAAGTCTTCTCTGCACTGGACGACCAGACCCTGGACCGGCCCACTTTGACCCGGGAGAACCTCCTCATCAACGAACTCATCCGCGAATACCTGGAATTCAACCAGTACAGATATGCCGCCTCTGTCCTCATTGCTGGTGAGCATTCCCTCTCTCTCCAGAGGGTCTTCTTATTACATCATGTAACATAGTTTTTGTTCCTGGGTTATGTTGTTGTTCATTCGTTCAGTCGTTTCCGACTCTTCATGACTTCATGGACCAGTCCACGCCAGAGCTCCCTGTCACCAACCCCAGCTCCTTCAAGGTCAGTACAGTCACTTCAATCCAGGGATATAAATGTCATTATTTCCTAATTGGTTTTATCATAAAAACATGGGAAACGTTTATTGAACTGCAAACACTTTGCCTTTGTGGGAGGGACATCTTGCAGCAGCATATTTTGCAATAGTTTTTCAGTGAATATCTAAACCAATTCAACCTAGTTTGTGGCAGCCACAAAAACGACATTTCTGGAGTATAACAACTACATTCAAATACGGTCTGCACAATTAAATTTTCAAACCAGGAACAGGATTTTTTTGGTCAAATTTTGTAACATAGTATTATTGTTATAAATAATAACAATATAATAATAATAATAACAACAACAGAATCTAGTCCAACTTCCTTCTGCCATGCTGGAAAAGAACCATCAAAGTTCAAAGGGTGCCATATTATAATAATAATAATTATTATTAACAATAATTCACAGGGTGCCATATTAATATTAATAACAACAACAGCGCACTGGATACCGTATTATTAATAATTATGAATTACACACAGGGTTTTATATATTTGGTGGGGTTATTAATACTTAGCTCACAGGGTGCCATATCATTATTATTATTATTATTGCACAGGGTGCCATATTATTGTTATTATTGTTATTATTCTTAACTCATAGGGTGCCTTATTATTATTAACTCACAGGGTGCCATATTATTGACAATAATAACTCACAGGGTGTGTGCCATTGTAATAATAATAATAATAATAATAATAATAATAATAATAATAATTGTAGCCTGCTTTTTCCCTGCCTCAGAGCAGCTAACATTTAAAGCCATAACAACATGGAAACTAAAACCTAGCACATATAAATATAATGGAAATATTGTTTAAAATACATAGTTAAAATGAAGTAACAAATCCAAATGGTTTCTTGTTAGTTGAGGGGTGCATCTTCTACACTGTCGAATCAATGCATTTTGCGGTATTTTATGGTGTTGTGTTTCAGGTGTGCCCTGTCTTGAGCTGTGAGCAGAGGCAGGTAAGAAATACATTATTATTATTAAATATGAACATTTTCCCTTTCAGAATCTGGTCAACCAGAGGTTCCCTTGGACCGAGAGTTTCTAGTGAAAGAACTCAATATTGTTGAAGATCCCAGCAGCCGAGCAGTGTGAGGATTGGCAGTTTCTCATTAAATCCTATGGGTTTTTAATGTCTAATTAAATGCAAGCAAGAAGCTCCTAAATAATGTCTGCCCAGGGAATTGGAAATGATCTTTGCCTTTTGAGACTTAGAAAGCAAATGCCTCTTCATCCATAGACTAAAATTTGGGGAAAGTGCTGGGCTTCCAGTAGCTAGAGCTTGATGATGATGATGATGATGATTTACCCCTTTCCTCTCTTAAATGAGACTCTAAACAGTCTACCAACAGAAAGACCTGTAAAGTCAATGCCTCTTCATCCATAGGCCTAAGTTTGGGGAAATTACTGGAACTCTAGTAGCTGGAACTGAAATAATAATAATAATAATAATAATAATAATAATAATAATAATAATAATACGTTCTTTCTGTGGTCTTTTCTCTTTCTTCCAGGCCACTGTTATATGGAATTATCACCCGGCTGTTACAGAGTAATGAAGAAAAGGATACCTTTCCAAAAGCATCGACTTCACAGTTTTCAAAGTGGAACCTTAGCAAACCAATGGGTAATGTTTTGTCATATGTATCTAAAGAGAGAGCCTTTAATTGGGAAGAAAATAAGAAATTGTTGAAATAATATCAGAATTCGTTGCCTGCAGGGAGTTGGATACTCTATAATAATAATAATAGCAGCTCACTCTTTTCCACTGCCTGCAGGGAGTAGGAAACTCTATAACAATAATATATTTTATTTGTTACCTACCTTCCCTATATTTCCCTGTACACTTATGGTTTCTCTTGATGTCCAAACAAATATAGTGTGTGTATGTGTGTGTGTGTGTTTGTGTATATATGATATTCTTAGCCACTTTGAGTCTCACTTGAAAAAGAAAAAAGTGGGATATAAATACATATCTACATATATGCTGTACATATGAATGAATCCACCCCAATGGCGTTTTACTTTCTTTTCAGGGTCCGTTTTGGGGGCAGAGCATCCTGGGGCCGGACTGAGGGTCAGGGATCCCTTGCCTAAAGATCTAAAGAGAGGAAACCAACAGGAGCAGCTATGACCTAAATAAGGTTTCTGTGGCCATCCAGTTTGGAGAAAGGAGGGGTCAGGGCCATTTTAAGACCTTGCATTAAATAAAAATGAAAACACCAAACCGCTTTTTGGTGAGGCTGACTTGTCGGGACCTCTCCCTTTTCTTATCAATAGTAATAATACATCACACAGTCCTAAGCACTTGGGAAGTGTTTGACTTGTGATTTTGTGGTATGAAATCCAGCATGTACATTTCATTTGCTGTGTCAGTATAATAATAATAATAATAATAATAATAATAATAATAATGTTTATTATTGTTGTATATTATATTACTGCTACTTTATTGTTTTTATATATTATTGTTATATTATATATTACCATATTATTATGTGATTTTCTATAAAGTAAAGGTTTCCCCTGACATTAAGTCTAGTTGTGTCTAACTCTGGGACATGGTGCTCATCTTTATTTCTAAGCCATAGAGTCAGTGTTGTCCATAGACACCTCCAAGGTCATGTGGCCAGCATCATCATGGAGCACCGTTATCTTCATGACAAGGCGGTACCTATTGATCTTCTCACATTTGCATGTTTTCAAACTGCTAGGTTGGCAGATGCTGGGCCTAACAGTAGGAACTCACCCTGCTCCCTGGATTTGAACTGCCAACCTTTTGGTCAGGATGTTCAGCTGCTCAGTGGTTTAACTCGTTGTGCCACTGGGGGCCCATGATTTTATCTATCATTTTTATTGGCGTTATTTATACCCCACTTTCTCTTCCCACAAAGGAGACTAAAAGTGGCTTACAATAAAATTTATTTATTTATTTATTTACTTTGCTTATATACCGCTGTTCTCAGCCCGGGGGAGACTCACAGCGCTGTGAGCATTTCATTACAATAGAAAATCCAAAAACATGCATAGAATTAAATATATGAATTGCAGATTAACAATTAAAATCCTGAAAACTCACACCACCCCTCCCTTTGATTTTATTAATATTCATTATTTAATTCTATTTGAATGTTCTTATTTTTTAGATTTTACATTTGATTTCATTGGGTTTTACCATTTGGGTATCTTATAGGGAGCGAAAGCAGGGTATAAATGGCAATAATACTAATAATAACAACAATAATAATGTTTATTTCTTACCTGCCTCTCCTCGAAGTGGGTCACAACATAGCTAAACACACATCATCATAAATATTGTATAACATACACAGATTAAAACATACTTCCACAAAATACATATAATAAAATTAACATATATTAAAACATAGTGCAACAAGGCACAAGTTTAATATTTGTGATTTAAAATGATGCTTTGGCTCCTTGGGTGGCTCCTTGGGGTATCTTCCAATTGAAGGATTCAATTGTTTTATTTTGTTGTTGTTGTTACAGTGGCTGGGTGAACATCTGTCAGGAGGGATCAGATGTGTTTTCCTTTATGTCAGAAAGTTGTTGGACTGGGTGGCCTTTGGAATTGCTCCTATTATTATTATTATTATTAATATTATCATCATTATCATAATCATTAAGTTGGAAGAGCTTAGAGGGTGTCCGCCTGGCTGGCAGAAGAGGGTTGGTTTGGATGGCCTTTGAGGTTGCTGCTATTACTATTATTGTTGTTGTTATTATTATTATTACAGAGGCTAGCTGGCCATCTGATGGGAGGGATTGAATGTCAGAAGGTTGTTGGACTGGATGGACTTTGGAATTGCTCCCAGTATTATTATTATTATTATTATTATTATTATTATTATTATCATCATTATCATTATTAATATTATCATTAAGCTGAGATTGAATGGCCATCTGTTGAAAAGGCTTAGAGGGTGTCCTCCTGTCTGGCAGAAGAGAGTTGGTTTGGATGGCCTTTGGGGTTGCTCCTATTATTGTTATTACAGAGGCTGGCTGGCCATCTGTCGGGGGAAATTGGATGGTGCCCTCCTGCCTGTCAGAAACAGGTTAGACTGGATGGCCTTTGGAGTTGCTATTATTATTCTTAAGGAGGCTGGGTGGCCATCCGTCGCGAGGGCTTTAAGGGTGCCCTCCTTCCTGGCAGAAGCGGGTTGGACTGGATGGCCTTCGGGTGCCCCTTGCAACTCTTGCATTCTGTGATCTTATCACTCAGTCGAGCAGTGGGTCATCCAAACAGCTTAGCCCTTGAGGAAAGAACGACTTTGTGGCTTGCCTTTGGCTTTTCTATTGAATGAAATAGGACTGTTCTGTTCTGTTCCTGGAAAGGGAGAAGCTTCAAACCTGAAACCTCCAACCTTCACAGATTCATCAATTTTTGCAGGAAGCCATGCAAGACCTTTGCAAGACCTGAGCAGCAGCATTTGCAACAATGCTGCAGCTTTAAGAAAGGAAAGTTGGGTCTAATAATAATAATAATAATAATAATAATAATAATATGATGATGATGATGATGATGATGATGATGAAACCTCAGTCCAAGCATGCATTAATCAGCCTTCACAATAATAACGATAACAATAATGCATCTATTAACCATCCCTCACTAATAAGAATAAGTAAATGCTATTCCTTGCATGCCTTGATCTGCTGATTGTGGGCTAAGAGGGGAGGGCATTGCTAAGCCTTTGCCAGAGCTGCCTGCTTGTCTCTGGCCTCATAAATCACCCTTCGCCTCTCCTTGTGCTTTTCTCCTCTCTGGGTTTATTATGTGAACGAAGGAACGAAGGAGGAAGACTTTCCACTCCTTTTTAAGACACTGGCGGATGGATGGATGGAGTGTTTATGGAGGGAGAGCTTCCAGGGGATGCCACAGAGATCATTGGGGAAGTTGGAGGAGCAATTTTGCAGCAACGCCTGGTGCAAACATCTGGAGGAAACAGGGTCCCAGAGCCCTTCCTTTACACTCTGCACATGCCCTGGGGACCCCCTTCCCAGGGAACCCTCCTTCTCCATATTTGGCCTTTTTTTCCATTTCTGTGGGATGGACCTTTTCAGTGCATCCGGAATGCAGTAGGGAATTCCTGGAGGATCCTCCTTCCCTTTTTTGGGAGGTAAAATATTATAGGGTCTAATGTGTTGTTGAAGGCTTTCATGACCTGAATCTCTGGGTTGCTGAGAGTTTTCCGGGCAGTATGACCATGTTCCAGAAGCATTCTCTCCTGATGTTTTTTCCCCATACCTATGGCAGGCATCCTCAGAGGTTGTGAGGTCTGTTGGAAACTTGGCAAGTGAGGTTTATATATCTGTGGAATGGAGAAAATGCTTCTGGAACATGGCCATACAGCCTGGAAAACTCACAGCAACCCTATTATAGGGTCTCTTTGGAAGTTTTGGGGGCAACTCAGTGGGGACCCAGTTCTAGTCCTTCCTTCCTACAAATCGCTGCAAAACAAAAAGAAAACCCTTTTCCAACTTGGCCTTCCCTCCCTCCTTTGCAGTGATCCTTTTCCCATTTAAGGCCAAAGGGAGGCATATATATATATATATACACACACACACAAATTATGGACAGGGCTTTTTTCTCAGGCTGCCTTTCCCTCGGGGCTCAAATGTTGCATAAATAAGGCCTAAATAGGGATAAATGGAGAGACCTTTGCAAACTTTTAATTAGGGATTTCTGGCCATGGAGAGATAAGGCTCCTTTTGGGCCATACATCTGCAAATCCCCCTTTTTAAAATGCATGAGAAAGCAGGAAAGAGATAGCAAAGTGATGCATCCTGTTTAAAGACAACACTACCCCCCCCCCACCACCACCACCACCACAAAAAAAAAATTATAAACAGCAAAACAGAAGGAAGGTTTTCCCAAGCATCCCATAAAGTTTGGTCCTAAAAGGAAAGTTTAAAAGAGCGAAAAGGAATGGTTCTAAATGTGAATCATTTCTCTTTAGGGTTGATTCAATCCTTAGGGGTGGTCCTTATGGGTCCCTCCCCATCACTGGGCTCTATATAGGGAAGAGGCGAAGCCCTAAAAGCCCTTGTCGCTTGTGGTGCTGCTTCCGGACTCCTTCCTGGACCTTTTCTCCTTTTTCTGGCCCCAAGTAAGTATATGGGAAACCTGGGTGCTGAGTGCGAGGGAGTCCCACTTCACCCCATTGGGTTATTATTGGGGTCTCCTTGCAGAAGCAACAAGTTGCAGCCTTTAGGCTCAGCAATGCTGGCTTGTAGGTTTCCATGACAGCAAGGGCTTTTAAAGCACAATTTTAAAATATTTTAAGTGCAATTGGTCTTTTAATGGTCAATAAACAACAAATGCAATTGCTCCTTCAATGGTCAATAAATGATCATTGCAATGGATCCTTTAGTGATGGATAAACGAACATTGCAATTGATCCTTTAGTGGTCAATAAAAACCATAGCAAGTGGTCCTTCAATGGTCAATAAACAATGATTGCAATTGATCCTTGCATTGCAATTGATCCTTTAAACAACCATTGCAATTGATGCTTGCATTGCAATTGATCCTTTAATGATCAGTAAGCAACCATTGCAGTTGATCGTTTAATCATCAATAAGTAACCGTTTCAGTTGATCCTTTAATGGTCAGTAAGCATCCATTTCAATTAATCTTTTATTGATCAATAAACAGCCATTGCAATTGATCCTTTAATGGTCAATAAGCAACCACTGCAGTTGATCGTTTAATCATCAATAAGTAACCATTTCAGTTGATCCTTTAATGATCAATAAACATCCATTTCAATTGATCTTTTAATGATCAATAAACAGCCATTGTAATTGATCCTTTAATGGTAAACAAACAACCATTGCAATCAATCCTTTCATTGCAATCAATCCTTTCATTGCAATCAATCCTTTAATGGTCAATAAACAACCATTGCTATCGATCTTTTAGTGGTCAATAAACAATCATTGCAATTTATCCTTTAGTGGTCAATAAACCACAATTGTAATCAGTCCTTTCATTACAATTGATCTTTTAATGGTCAATAAACAGCCATAGCAATCAATCCTCCAATGGTCAATAAACAGTAATTGCAACTGATCCTTACATTGCAATTGGTCTTTTAACAATCAATAAACAATCATTGCAATTGATTGTTGCAATGTAACGGACTCCTTAATGGTCAATAAGCAGCAGCGCCAAAGCGTCTCAGGTGTGTCTTATTGTGCTATCTCTTCAAGTTGACTAGTTTCTTGGCGGGGTTTGTCTAAGGCTGAGAGAATGTGACTTTCCCAATGGGTTTCCATAACTAGGAATAGGTTTTGAACCCAGGAGTCTTGGCCCAGCATTCAAATCACTATACCCATGCTGTTTTCTTTATTTATAAATTAAAACGCAAAATATTGCAAAGTTGTATTGTGACTAAATTGTGACTTCAAGAAGCTGGAATTTTGCTTAAAAATGAATAAATATGCAAAAATCTTAAGAATAGTATTATTTCATACAAATAATAATATACTTCTTCAAAATAATATGCTGGAATATTAGGAATAAATATGCTATAATATTAAGGGGAAGACTTACCTGGGGGCATTTTTTCACCTTTGCAAATGTATTCAATGATTTGCAGATGAGCTGCCAATTTTGAGCATGAATCTCCAATCTTTATAGACAATTAGTTAATAGACAATATCTCCAAAACTGCCTTCATCAACTCGAATTGCTGCTAGAAAGTTTCCCTTATTGCAGTCGTTCCTCTAAAGCCATCTGGCGGAAAGGCAAACCTCTCCAAATAAAGAGTTGGACTCTTATTCTGAATTTATTTAATTCTATTAGATTGAAGCAAAGAGGCAGCAGATGGCAGCAGAGAAATTGTGCAATTTGCGGTCAATGGATTCTAGTGGATGATGGGAACTCCAGAGATCTTCTCCTCTGGGCTTTTTGTCCTTTATGAAACTTGGGTTTTGCATTGGCATAGAGTTTAGTGGAGTGCTATCCTGCTAATTCATGATCAGTTCATATCTGGAACAACTTCCCAAAATGCCTTCCTTTTTTGCAAGCTTTTTTCTTCCTTTAATGGTCAATAAACAATGATTGCAACTGATCCTTGCATTGAAATCGATCCTTTAATGACCAATAAACAGACATTGCAATTGGTCCTTTAATGGTCGATAAGCAACCATTGCAGTTGACCGTTTAATGGTCAATAAGCAACCATTGCAATTGATCCTTTAATGACCAAAAAACAGCCATTGTAATTGATCCTTTCATAGTCAATAAACAATTATTGTAATAGATCCTTGCATTGAAATCGATCCTTTAATGGCCAATAAACAACCACTGCAATTGGCCCTTTAATGGTCAATTAAGCAACCACTGCAATTGATCCTTTAATGGTCGATAAGCAACCATTGTAGTTGATCGTTTAATGGTCAATAAACAACCATTGCAATTGATCCTTTAATGACAAAAAACAGCCATTGTAATTGATCCTTTAATGGTCAATAAACAATTATTGTAATTGATCCTTGCATTGAAATCGATCCTTTAATGGCCAATAAACAACTATTGCAATTGGCCCTTTAATGGTCAATTAAGCAACCATTGCAATTGATCCTTTAATGGTTGATAAGCAACCATTGCAGTTGATCATTTAATGGCCAATAAGCAACCATTGCAATTGATCCTTTATTGGCCAATAAACAGCCATTGTAATTGATCCTTTAATGGTCAATTGGCAACCATTTCAGTTGATCCTTTAATGGTCAACAAAAAAACGTTGCAATTGGTCCTTTAATGGTCAATAAACAATTATTGCAAATGATCTTTGCATTGCAATCGATCCTTTAATTGTCAATAAACAACCACTGCAATCAGCCCTTCAATGGTCAATAAACTACCATTGCAATTGATCCATTAATCATCGATAAGCAGCCATTTCAGTTGATCCTTTAATAGTCAATAAACAACAAAATGATGCTCACAAAACTATGAAAAAAGTGATGCATCTTTTTTTTAATACACCATTTTTGATACACTGTTTAAGTATCACTTGCATCATTTCAATATTATTTTCTCACCTTAATGGCTATTTATGCATAATGTTCTGCATGGCAATAAATGGGGACTTTTTAGGGTGAGCATCATTTGGCTGCTTTGATGCATCTACACTGTAGGATTTAATGCAGTTTGGTACCACTTTGGCCGCAATGGCACCATGCAATGGGATCCTGGGAGACGTAGTTTCCCAAGGCCTCCAGCCTTCTCTGCCCAAGAAGGAAAACTCTCCATTGCGTTGAGCTGCAGCAGCCAAAGTGGTACCAAACGCCATTAAATCCTACAGTGTGGATGCCTCCTGAATACCCAATCAAACTACAGCTCCCAGGACTCCATAGCATTGATCGAAGAGGTGTTAAACTGCATTAACTTCCCAATGCAGATGCATGCAGAGCCATAAACAGCCTCTGCTACTCCAAAGCAAAGAAGCTGTGCTTTATTCCCTAAAAGGTCTTTGTTTTGAAGTGCTTATCGCTGGAGTTTTCCCTTTTCTTCCTTTTTGGCCGGTCGGAGAGTAAGGAGGCGAACATGGCCATATATGGCAGCCTTTGGGGCTCCTCCGTGCAAACAGCAAAGGTCTGCAAAGGACATTGAGCAAAGCTTAAAAGAAGGTCAAAAGGGGCCTCTTTCTTCCCCTAAATCTGCAGCTCTGGCTCTTTGTATCCCAGGAAAATATACCTAATTGGAAAAATTAAAAAGGATAATAAAGTCTTGGTTCGGTTAACATCAGAAGGCTTTCATAGTTAAAGAGCCTGGGCATTGGAACGAATTGCTTTTGCAATTAAATGGCATGGGGAACAACACAAATAACCCACTCCGGGTTTTAGTCCGAACTTTAAAGGAGGTTCCCAAGATGATAGAAGTTCCCAAACAGATTTTCAGGTTTGGTGAACTTCTCCTGAATCCAGCATGGAATCCTTTACTCAACTTTGTGGGTTTACTTGTGCTAAGGGCTGTCACACAAGTGGAAGGGGGCTCTCGTGCAAGGCGTGAAAGGCCCTATTGTCTTGCACACTGTAGCTGCGACATTCAGTCTTTAAAGGAGTTCTCCAAGGTGATGGAAAATCCCAAAATGAATCCATGGCTTAGGGTAGCTTCTCTGAAATTTGGACCCAAAGCCAGCAAGGAGTCCTCGTTCAATATTATGGGCACACTTGTGCGAAGTGTGCGAGGGTCCATTCCTTTGCACACTGCAGCTGCTGATATCCAAAATGTAAAGCAGCTTTCCATGGTGTTTATAACTAGCTTCCATAAGTTTGGACCAGAATCCAGAACTGATTCCTTCCTCAGTTTTAGGAGCACATTTGTGCAACCTCGTACAAAGAGTACAAGGCCCTGTTTCCTTGCACACTGCCACCCAAAGTTTGAAGTATCTTTCCATAGTGTTTATAGCCTTGGATAACTGCTCTGAAGTTTGGAGTAGAATGGATTCCTTACTCAATATCACAGGAAGGTTTATGCAAGGACTGTTAAGTCCTTGTGCGAAGATTGTGATGCCTCGTTTCCTTGCACGCTGCAGCTGCCAAAATATAGGAACATGGTGTTTATAGCTTTGGATAGCTTCTCTGAAGTCTGGATAAAAAAAAAACCAGCATGGGTTCCTAATTCAATATTATTTGCACACTTGTGCGAAGTGTACGAGGCCCTGTTTCCTTCCACATTGCCGCTGCCGACATCCGATTGATAAGGAAGCAGCGGGAGATTAGCCTCAGTCATCAATCTCCTGCCAAGTCTATGGAGCCAGCCTTCCCATTTTGCACCCTGAAACAAAGTGGGGCTGTCAACAACCCCTTTGTGCCTTTTATTTGCACTTTATCACCCACAAGTGTGATATCACAAGATGGTTTGTGTCAGGCCTGGATTTGCACACCTTCTAATGAGCCCAGTTTGGCAGCAACAAGCCACACAAATTACCTGCCTTCCCATTTTCCCCATTAGATTCTGATGATAGGACATAGAGATGATGATAATGATACTAGATTAATCAATAAATAAAAATTCGGATGAAAGGCCACGTAGACATACTCTTGCTCCAGCAAAGATGACAGGAAGGTGCTGATCAATTGAGCACAGCTGTGATTAGAGATCATGCATCAATCGGTTTGACACAACTATTAACATATTTTGTATATTGATACATCTGGCACCACTATTAGATTTTATGTATTGATCAACGTGGCACAGCTGTTATTAACTTCCAGGAATTTATCAATTTGGCACAGCGATTAATAGCTTTGTGTTGATAAGAATAGCACAGCCATGATTAGGGTTCTTGTCTTGATCAATTTGGCACAGCAATCATTAGAACTCACATATTGATAAGTCTGGCACAGCTATTATGGTACATGTATTGATCAATCTGACTCATGTATTGATTAATTTGTCACTGCCATGATTCACTTTCAGGTCCTGATCAATCTGCCACAGTTGTGATAAGACCCCATGTATTGATAAACCTAGCATAGCTATTAGATCTCATGTATTGAGCAATTTGGCACAGTGATGATTAGCTTCCAGCTATTGATCAGTCTGGCACGACTGTTCTGAGATCTCATGCATTGATCAGTCTGGCACAGCTGTTAGATCTCACATATTGATCAATTTGGCACAGTCATGAGCTTTCACATATTGATAAGTCTGGCAGAGCTGACAGATTTCATGTATTGATAAATTTAACAAGCTGTGATTAGATTTCATATATTGATAAACTGACACAGCAGTTATTGGCTTCCAGGTATCAATCAATTTGGCCCAGCTGTGATTAGATTTCATGTATTGATAAACTGACACAGCAGTTATTGGCTTCCAAGTACCAATCAATTTGGCCCAGCCCTGATTAGATTTAATGTATTGATAAACTTAGCATAGCTTTTAAAGTTCATGTATTGATCAATTTGGCACAGTGATGAATAGCTTCCAGGTCTTGATAAATCCGGCACAGCAGTTCTTAGATCTCATGTATTGATAAGTCTGGCATAGCTGATATATGTCATGCGTCGATCAATTTAGCGCAGCAATGATTAGTTTCCAGGTATTAATCAATCTGGCCAGCTGTGATTAGACTTCATGGATTGACAAGCCTAGTGTAGCTATTAGATCTCGCATATTGATCAATTTGGCATAGCAATGATTAACTTCCAGGTATTAATCAATCTGGCACAGCTGTTCTTCAGTTGTATGTATTTACAAGTCTGGCCCAACTCTTAAGAGTTCATGTATTGATCAGTCTAGCACAGCTGTGATTATACTTCAAGTATTGATAAACCTAGTGCAGCTATTAGAGTTCATGTATTGATCCATCCGGCACAGCTGTTCTTCGATTTCATGTATTGATAAACCTGGCCCGGCTCTTAGGAGTTGATATCTTGGCCAATGTGTCCCCATCGTGATTGACCCCAAGCCTGTCCCCTACTGAACCTGTCTGTCTTTCTCCTAGGTACCCTTTGACCCCGGCCATGGCCCAGAAAGGCCCCCTGAGCGAGGATGAGAAGTTCCTCTTTGTGGACAAGGACCCTCTGGGAGGGACGGTGGCACAGGCGGACTGGTCGGCCAAGCGCCTGGTCTGGGTCCCTTCCGAGAAGCATGGCTTTGAGGCGGCCAGCATCAAGGAGGAGAAGGGCGATGAGGTGCTGGTGGAGCTCACCGAGAACGGGCGCAAGGCCACCTTCGCCAAGGATGACATCCAGAAGATGAACCCCCCCAAGTTCTCCAAGGTGGAGGACATGGCTGAGCTCACCTGTCTCAATGAGGCTTCCGTTCTCCACAACCTGCGCGAGAGATACTTCTCTGGACTCATCTATGTACGTAAATGCCACCATTTGGGACCCCTAGTTATCTCCAGGTCTTCCAGCACAACACTCATGGCCGAGTAGAGGACTTGCAAAGGCCAAGAAGAGGGCTCCCTCTAAGAAGTCCAGAGTCCTCCAATGCAAGTCTATGGCCAACTCTATAGGGTCACAGTGGAGGATCTCATAATGCCTACAGAATCCCTATGTCCTCCAGTGCCACTCCATGGTCAATCTCCCACAAGAGGTTGGCCATAGACTTGCATTGGAGAGCCTATGGGGGATGAATGAGTTGCAATAAGAGGTTGTCCTGTGGGAGGTGGGAACTGGCTGGATCCACCCCTTGACCCCAAAGCCACACCCCATTGATGAGAAGCCACACATCCCAGTCCAGAGGCACTAAACTTACTCTCATATTGACTGCCCTCTAGTGGAGAAAGGTGTCTGGTTGTTGAAGCACTTCCTTTGCCGCTCTGCTGCACTTTGCAGTGAAAGTGTTTTAACCAGCCCTTAATAATAATAGTAACAATGATAATAATAATAAAACCCCAGTCCATGCCTACATTAACCAGCCCTGAATAATAATAATAATAATAATAATAATAATAAGGAAACCCCAGTCCCTGCATGCATTAACCATTCCTCACTATAATACTAATAATACTACTACTACTACTACTAATAATAATAATATAACAAAATTCCAGTCCATGCATTCATTAATCAATTCTCTCAAAATAATAATAATAATCTATATAAATAAAAATCTAATGTTCATTTGTGGGATTAACATAACTCAAAAACCACTGGATGAATTGACGCCAGATTTGGATACAATACACCTATCAGGCCAACAAGTGACCATCACCTATTAAAAACACACAACCCCCCCCCCAGCAGAACGGACTTTAAAATCCCCCAAAATAAGCCATATATAGATATACACATACATTCATACACATATACACAAACACACATATATACACAAGCACACACAAATATACATATATACACACACATACATATACACCTACACGCTTATACATACACACACATACATATACACCTACACGCTTATACACACACACACACATATATACACA
Source organism: Anolis sagrei (assembly GCF_037176765.1). Classification (NCBI taxonomy): domain Eukaryota; kingdom Metazoa; phylum Chordata; class Lepidosauria; order Squamata; family Anolidae; genus Anolis; species Anolis sagrei. The sequence goes on along the minus strand of NC_090035.1, from coordinate 13,877,815 downwards.
TATATGCATATACCCAAGCACACACACATACACAGTATACATATACACATATAAACACAGAAATACACAAATATATACACATATACACACATATATACACACAACATTACAACGCATGAGCCAAACCACACACACACACACACATATATATATATATATACGCAAGCATACATATATACACAAATATATATATATGCACCCACATATACACACACACAACACATACATAGACTGGGCCACAGCAATGCATGGCAGGGGGCAACTAATAATAATAATAATAATAATAATAATAGTGCTCCCTTTGATGATGTGGTGGTCATTTATTACCCGCCTCTCCTTGCAGCCCCTTGCAGGGCTGAAGCTCCCAGGATCCTCTAGCATTGAGCAATGCTCGGGTGGTGCCAAAAAAGCATTAATTTTATGGTGTAGATGCAGCCCTAGGACGGCTCAGATAGAAACAAAGTACGGCAACTTTTCCTAGCTTCTCTTTTCTTCTGTATGGATATATTTTTTGCCATTTTGACCACATCTGGGTGCAAGCAGGGTGATGATGACTATGCTAACAACAACAGCAACAATAACAACAGTGTATGCCGTGAGAGTGTTGTTATGAATGGCTGCTTTCACTTAATATGCAAGTTCGAAGGAAATACCCCCGGGTGCATCTGCACTGTAGAATTAATGCCAATTCATTCCATACTCTTGCCTTTTTTGCAATGCAGCTGTGCTTTTTTTGGACTGCGAATCCCAGAATCCTGTGATCGTCCCTTCTCTTGGGACTGCAAAGCTCAGAACCCCCAAACCATGAGAGCTGCTGTCCAAAAATAAATGACCAGGATCCTCTTTCCAAGGGTTGTTTTCCCTGTGGATTTCCTTGCTTCTGCTCCATGCCATATAAAGCCCTGCCTTTGGGTGCAGGCTCCTAATATGGTAAAAAAAAGTGTTTTGCAAACATATGCTCCGCTTTCTTAAAAGCATGCTGTTGTTGCATCTGAGAAGGGTTTGCAATCCTATCAGCAGAGAATGAGGCCTCAATAACTTTTCCTTGACTGCAAGTCCCAGCATCCCCTGCTTGCATGCCTAGAGGTAAAGGATGCTGGGATTATATCTCTCCAAATAAATAGGCTGTGTGGAGCAGTTCCTATCCAGCTTTGGATCTTGATGAAAGAGAATGAATGCAGTTTGACACCACTTTGAAAACTGTGGGTTCATGGGAGTTATAGTTTCCCAAGGACCTTAGCAATGTCTGTCCAAAGAGGATGGGAACCTCACTGAACGACAACTCCCAGCAGTCCGCAGCATTTAAAGTGGTGTCAGACTGCATTTGTTGTACAGTGGAATGATGTACCTCGAGGCCTTGTCAAACTACGAGACCCAGCGTCCCGTAGCTTTGAGCCATTGTGGTTCAAGTGGTGCCAAACTGAATTAATTTTATAGTGTAGATGCATTTTGAGGCCTTGTGAAAGTACAAATCCCAGCATTCCAAAGCATCAAAGCAACATAGTCAAGTGGCACCAAACTGAAGTAATTTTACAATGTAGATGCACCATAAGGTCTTGTCAAACTATAAGTTCCAGCATCACATAGCATTGAAGCAACATAGTTTGAGTGGTGCCAAATCAAATTAATTTTGCAGTGTAGATACACTTTGAGGCCTTGTCAAACTACAAGTCCCAGCATCCCATAGCATTGAAGCAACGTAGTTCAAGTTGCATCAAACTGAAGTAATCTTACAGTGTAGATGCACCTTGAAGCTTTGTCAAACTACAAGTCCCAGCATCCCATAGCATCAAAGCAATGTAGTCCAAGTGGTGCCAAACAGAATTAATCTTACAGTGTACATGCACCTTGAGGCTTTGTCAAACTATAAGTCCCAACATCCCATAGCATTGAAGCAATGTAGTTCAAGTGGTGCCAACTCGAATTAATTTTTCAGTGTAGATGCACTTTGAGGCATTGTCAAACTACAAGTCCCAGTATCCCGTAGAATCAAAGCAATGTAGTTCAAGTGGTGCCAAACTGAATTAATTTTACAGTGTAAATGCACCTTGAAACCTTGTCAAACTATAAGTCCCAGCATTGCATAGCATCAAGCCATGGTAGTTCAAGTGGGGTCAAACTGCATTCATTCCGTATTGAAGGGCAGGGATGTTGGGAGCTGTAGTCCAAAAAAGTAATGTTTCCCAGCACTTTTGGGGCAGGAAGAGAGAAATTGGGGTTTTGAAATGTTTTAAGGCAGTGTTTCTCAACCTGGGGGTCGGGACCCCTGTGGGGGTCGCCAGGGGGTGTTAGAGGGGTCACCAAAGACCATCAGAAAACATAGTATTTTCTGTTGATCATGGGGCTTCTGTGTGGAAAGTTTGGTCCAATTCTGTCGGTGGGGTTCAGAATGCTATTTCATTGTGGGTGAACTATAAATCCCAACAGTTACAACTCCCAAATGGCAAGGTCTATTTTCTCCAAACTCTACCAATGTTCACATTTGGGCATATTGAATATTTGTGCCAAGTTTGGTCCAGATCAATCATTGCTTGAGTCCACAGTGTTCTCTGGAAGTAGGTGAACTACAACTCCAAAAAACTCAAGGTCAGTGTCCACCAGACCTTCTCGGTATTTTCTTTTTGTCATGGGAATTTTGTGTGCCCAGTTTGATTCAATTCTATCATTGGTGGAGTTCAGAAGGCTCTTTGATTTTAGGTGAACCATAAATCCCAGCAACTCCAGCATTACCAAATGACAAAATCAATCACCCCCAACCTCACCAGTATTCAAATTTGGGCGTATTGGGTATTTGTGCCAAATTTGGTCCAGTAAAATACATCCTGCATATCAGATATTTAGATTACGATTCATAACAGAAGCAAAATTACAGTTGTGAAGTAGCAATGAAAATAACATTATGGTTGGGGGTCACCACAACATGAGGACCTGTACTAAGGGGTTGCGGCATTAGGAAGGTTGAGAACCACTGTTTTAAGGGGAGCCACCGAAAGGAAGAAGGGATATAACTTGCTGGGTTTGTTTCCTCCTTCCTTCCTTCCAGACATATTCAGGCCTCTTCTGCGTGGTGGTCAACCCTTACAAGCAGCTGCCCATATATTCAGAGAAGATCGTGGACATGTACAAAGGCAAGAAGCGGCACGAGATGCCTCCCCACATCTACGCCATTGCCGACACAGCCTACCGGAGCATGCTGCAAGGTCAGGAATAACAATAACAACAGCAACAAAAACACTATGCAACAAAATGTGAAAAATGTCATTTTCCTGATTTGGAAGTGTTGTTTTACTGTTTAATTGTGCAGAAGTTACTTTGAAAGTAGTTGTTCTCCTCCTGAAACTTAGTTTTTGAGACTCCATTGAAAAACTATAGCAAAATGTGCTGCAAAGACAAAGTTCTGCCAGTTTATCAACATTTTCCACGTTTTTATGATAGACCCAATTAGGAAATGACATTTATGACCCAGGAACAAAAAACATTTTACATAATGTAATAATACTGGTGGCACAGTGGATTAAACCGCTGAGCTGCTGAACTTGCTAACTGAAAGGTTGCAGGTTCAAATCCGGAGGATGGGGTGAGCTCCTACTGTTAGTCCCATCTTCTGCCAACCTAGAAGTTTGAAAATATGCAAATGTGAGTAGATAAATAGGTCTACTCACATTTTTTTTACTACTCTGGTGGTAAAATAATTATGCTCCATACAGTCATGCTGGCCTCTTTGACCTTAGAGGTGTCTATGGACAACGCCGGCTCTTCGGCTTAGAAATGGAGATGAGCACCACCCCCAGAGTCAGACATGACTGGATTTAATGTCAGGGGAAAAACCCTTACCTTACATTACCTTAATAATATCATATTTACTCAAATCCAATCTAATTTACTCAAACCTCTTCATAATTCAGCCCCCAAAAAGAGGAGCACTAGATTTGAGTAACTATGGTATTATTACACTATGTAAAACGGTGTTTTTTCCTGAGTCATAAATGCTGAATTACTTCTTCATAGGAGCCCCCGGTGACGCAATGGGTTAAACACTTGTGCTGTCAGGACTGCTGACCGAAAGGTTGGCAATTCAAATCCGGGGAGCAGGTTGAGCTCCTGTCTGTCAGCTCCAGTTTCCCATGTGTGAACATGAGAAAAACCTCCCACAGGATGGTAAAACATCCAGGAGTCCCCTGAGCAACTTCCTTGCAGACAGCCAATTCTCTCACACCAGAAGCGACTTGCAGTTTCTCAAGTCACTCCCGACATTAAAAAAACTCTTCATAATTAAGGTGTGCATTAGATTCGCATCATACAGTCATCTTAGTGCTGAATCAAAGCAAAAGGGGAAAGTGCTTCAGGAGCTCCTCTTTGAGGGACCTCATCTCTGCTTTAATGGCTCAATGCTATAGGATGCTGGGATTTGTAGTTTGGTGAGGCATCAGCATCCTTTGAAAAAGAAGAATCAAGGCCTTGTGATTCCATAGCATTGCACCAAAGCAATCAAAGTGCATTCATTCTGCAGCAGAGATGCATCCCAAGGTTGTCTTTTCTTGGGTTGCTATGAGTTTTCCATCCTGTCTGATCACGCTCCAGAAGCATTATCTCCTGACATTTCACCCACATCTATGGCAGTCTGTTGGAAACTAGGCAAGTGGGCTTTATATATCTGTGGAATGTCCAGGGTGGGAGAAAGAACTCTTGTCTGTTGGAGGCAGGTATGAATGTTGCCATTGGCCACCTTGATTAGCATAGAATAGCCTTGCAGCTTCAAAGCCTGACTGCTTCCTGCCTGGAAGAATCCTTTGTTGGAAGGTGTTGGCGTCTTAACACGTTTGTTCTCAAAGAAGGAATTATAAGCAGGCACCAACTGCAATACACACCTTTTTTTTTGGCTCTCATCCCTTGGAAACCCATTGCATTGCTTCCATAAATCGGAGGCAAGAGTCCCACTCTCTCAGCCCCAGGAAACCCCATTGTATGGTCTCCATTAGCGGGAAACGTCTTGGAAACCCACAACGAGAACAACAGCGGAATGTAGGGACATTCCTAGGAATCCTTTGCCGCCTTTTGCAGCCAGGATCTGACTCAAAAAGGGCAAGGGCTGTTTCTCTCCCGCTTCGGTGCCAACGACCCAGGAGTGCGGTCCGATGCGGAGCAAATACTTTGGGCAAATAGGGGCATGGAGAAGGGCTCCCATTGACGTCTGGAGCCTGAGGCTCTGCAGATCCCTCCTGGACAGGATCCCTGACGTCTCTCTGGATCCCATCCTTCCAGCCCTCCCTCCGTCACAGATTATAATGGGAGATTTCCTGCTGCATTTTCACTCTTGGAAGGAAAGCATGGGATCATCATAGATTTGGCTGCCCCCTCTTTGCTGCCAAATGATGCGATTCGGGGCCCATGGGTTCCCTCTTCCGTAAAATTGGGAAAGACCCAATCCAATCCAACCCCTTTCTAAATTCAGAGACCCCAAAGGTCATCCAGCCTCTGCTTCAAAACAATAATAATGCCTCACAACCTCTTAGGATGCCTGCCATAGATGTGGGTGAAATGTCAGGAGAGAATGCTTCTGGAACATGGCCATAGATGTGGGTGAAACATCAGGAGAGAGTGCTTCTGGAACATGGCCATAGATGTGGGTGAAACGCCAGGAGAGAATGCTTCTGGAACATGGCCAGACATCCCGGAAAACTCACAGCAACCCAACAACAACGAATCATAGAATCTAGAGTTTGGCTATCCAGTCCAAACCTCTTCTGCCATTGTGCAGGAAAAGCACTATCAAAGCTCCCTCAACAGATGGCCATTCAGCCTCTGCTTTAAAATGATGATGATGATAATTAAAAATGCAATAATAATAATAATAATAATAATAATAATAATAATATAGGACCATAGAATCCTAGAGTTGAAAGGGACCCCAAAGGCCATCCAGTCCAACTCTTCTTCCATTCAGGAAAAACACAATCAAGCCCTCCCGACAGGTGGCCATCCTGCTTCTGCTTTAAAATAATGATGATGGTATTGATATAGAACCATGGAATCCTAGAGTTGGAAGGGTCCCCAAAGGCCTTCCAGTCCAACCCCGTCTGGGATAGGAAAAGCACTATCAGAGCTCCCTCAACAGATGACCATCCAGCCTCTGTTTTAAAATGATGATGATAAATATAATAATAACAACAACAACAACAATAATAATAATAATATAGAACCATAGAATCCTAGAGTTGAAAGGGGTCTGAAAGGCCATCCAGTCCAATGTTTCTTCCATGCAGGAATAGCACAATCAAGTACTCCCGACAGATGGCCATCCTGCTTCTGCTTTAAAATAGTGATGATGATGACGATGATGATATAGAACCGTAGAATCCTAGAGTTTGAAGCATCTCCAAAGGCCATCCAGTCCAACCCCATCTATCTTCATGCAGGAAAAGCACAATCAAAGCCCTCCTGACAGATGGCCATCCTGCCTCTGCTTTAAAATAATGTTGTTGTTGTTGACAATGATGACGACGACGATGATGATATAGAACCACAGAATACTAGAGTTGAAATGGTCCTCAAAGGCCATGCAGTTCAACCCCATCTGCTTTTGTGCAGGAAAAGCACAATCAAAGCACTCCTGACGGATTGCCATCTTGCTTTTGCTTTAAAATAGTGATGGTGATATAGAACTACAGAATATTAGAGTTGGAAGAGACCTCAAAGGCCATCCAGTCCAACCCCATCTGCCTTCATGCAGGAAAAGCACAATCAAAGCCCTCTTGACAGACGGTCATCCAGCCACTATTTAAAAACATCCAGGGAAGAAGCTTCCACCACAAGCTCCTTTCAGTTGTGGATAGATGTCTTATTTTGTGAAGGAGTTTAGAACTGAGAACCTTGTATAGCACCCATAAAATGTGGATACAAACCCAGAACATTGCATTCATTGCTTTACCTTCTAGTATCCATCATCCACCACAGAATGGATCCTGGATTTTCTTAGCAAGGTTTGTCTGGGGAGCGTTTACCTGAGGCTGAGAATGACTCCATTGGGTTTCCTGGACTGCATTGGGGTTTGAATCCAGAGCCACAGTCCACAGCTCAAACCATATTCTCATCTTCCTTTTGCTTGACCCTTTGGGCCAGACGTATAGATATAAATAAGATTTGAAAAGAAGTTTTCCTGCTTTCTTTTTGCTATAGTTTTCCTGCTTTCTTTTTGCTATAGTCTTTGGGGTTTTTTTTTTGTTTTCTTCTGTTGTCTATCCAACAAGTTATTGGCTTCTGCTTATTTTAACATAAATAAATGAATACATGTCAACTGGTTGTATCTCCAAACCTGAACCTCTCCAAAAGAAAGAGAGAAAGAACTTGATAGAAAAGGTTTGCATTCCTTTAAAGGACCTATCCTTCTGATTCCTGTCTGTGGGTTGGACTAGATGGCCTTTGGGGGCCCCTTCCAGAGATGATCCCTGGTTTTGGGTTCAAGTTCCTTCCCAATGATTTCCCATTTTCTATTCTTCTCTAAAGGACTTATTCTTTAGAGAAGTTGTGGGTTGGACTAGATGATCTCTGGGGTCCCCTTCCAGAGGTGTGTTCCTGGGTCTTGAATTTCAGTCTTCCTTCCCAATGACTCTTAGTTTCCATTCTTCTCTCAAAAACTTATCCTTCTGATTCCTGTCTCAGTTGTGGATTGGACTAGATGGCCTTTGGGAGGCTATTCCAGGATAGATGAGCTTAGTTCTTCTTTCTCAATGACTCTTAGTTTCCATTCTTCTCTAAAGGATTTACCTTTCGGATTCCTGTCTTAGTTGTGGATTGGACTAGATGGCCTTTGGGGGACCCTTCCAGGATGGACCAGTTGACTCTTGGTTTCCATTCTTTGGGGGGCCTTCCAGGATATACGAGTTCAATTCTTCTTTCCCAATGACTATTAGTTTCCATTCTTCTCTAAAGGATTCATCCTTTGGATACCTGCCTCAATTGTTGGTTGGACTAGATGGCCTTGGGGGGCCCCTTCCAGAATGGACAAGTTCGGTTCTTCCTTCCCAATGACTCTTACTTTCCATTCTTCTCTAAAGGGTTTACCTTTCAGATTCCTGTCTCAGTTGTGGGTTGGACTAGATGGCCTTGGGGGACCCCGCTAGCTTTGAGTCCTAGTCTTCTTTCCCATTGACTCCCAGCATTTTTATCCCTTTCTGGGGATTGCTATAGGATTAAAAAAATAGCGGAGAGAAATCTTGGTCTGTTTTCCCTCCCTCGATCCAGATCTAATAGTATTTGGGAGGGAGGGAGGCCCAGATGCCCAGCTGCAAGGATGGAAGGGTTTCTCCTTTTATGGTCAAGCTGCCCGCTCTCAGCCACTGGCCTCTGCAGATAGGGCTGCCACAAAGCAGAAGAGACACCAGCTCCTAAACTGAATTCTGATGTGTAGACGAACCTAAGATAGATGCAAGTAGGTTCACATTACTCCCCCACTTTAAAAAGAGGGGTTGGAGAAGGGAAGATTTGCAAAAGTGGAAGCGAGACTCAGCAGCTACTAAAAACATAGGATTATTGGGCTGAATGGGAACCCCAAAGGTCATCTAGTCCACACAGGAAGACCCAATCCAAACTCTCCCGAAGAGTAACCCATCCAACCTCTATATAAAGATCTCCAACGAAGGAGAACCCACTTCCTTCCAAGGCCAAAATCCACTACAGTTGGAAGGGAACCCCAAAGACCATATACTCTGACCCTCTCTGCCAGGCAGGAATCCACAGCTAAAGCATACCTAGAAGGCAACCAACCAACCTCTAAATAAAGATGTTTAAATAAATAAATAAATATCCCCCTCCCTCCAAAGACGTCAATAAAGTAAGTCTAGTCGTGTCCAATTCTGGGGGGTGACGCTCATTTCCATTTCTAAGCCAAAGAGCCGGCGATGTCCATAGACACCTCCAAGGTCATGTGGCCAGCATGACTCCATGGAGCACCGTTACCTTCCCTCCAGAGCATTACCCATTGATCTACTCACATTTGTGTGTTATTGAATTGCTAGGTTGGCAGAAGCTGGGGCTAACAATGGGAGCTCACCCCACTCTCCAGGTTCAAACCACCGACCTTTCAGCAGCTCAGTGGTCTAACCCACTGCATTACCAAGGGTCCATAATCCACTAGATTTGGATGGACCCCCTAAAGGCCAACCAGTCTATGCAGGAAGACCCAATTCAAGCCCTCCTGACAGATGTCCATCCAACCTCAGTTGAAGGCCCTCCTAAGAGGGAGAGTCCATCACCTTCTGAGGCTGTCTATTCAATTCTATCATAGAACCATAGTGCTGAATGGGGTCCCCAAAGGTCACCTAGTTCAACTCCATTGTGCCATCCAGGGAGACCTCATCCAAGCCCTCCTAACAGATGCCCATCTAATCTTTGTTTCCATTCTTCTAAAGGATGTATCCTTCTGATTCTGGTCTCAGTTGTGTGTTGGACTAGATAGCCTTTGGGAACCCTTTCTATGTTGTTGGACTTGCATAAGAAGCGCAAAGATAGCTCTGTATATGTCAGATAATTTCCTCTAAAGTAAAATTTCTCGGATTTAATGCAATGTTTTTTCCCCTATTTTTATCCATAGATCGAGAGGATCAGTCCATCCTTTGCACGTGAGTAAATCCCTTCCTTCCTTTCTTCTATTCTTCCTTCCTCCTTTTCTTCCTCTCTTCTCTGCTTGGCTGTTGTTGTTGTTGTTGTTGTCATTATTACTCCACTTTTCTCTCTTGATCAAGACTCACATGAATAACCTAGTCGTCCTTTAGAACCCTGGGATTTGAGGTTTGGTGATGCGCTCTAGAACCTTTTGGCTTAGAGTTCCACATTCTCCTTCCTAAACTACAAATCCCAAGATGACCCTGCCAGTTAAAATAATAAGTGCTATAATTGTCTCAAATGAAAGGGCCCTTGGAGGATCCAGTCTGTTTACAATGCCGTCAGAGAGAAGGCAAAACATGCACTAAAAATAAGATTTTTATTTTTAAAAATGTGCGTTTGAGTTCTCCGTTTGCAATTCCCTCTGGAAAGGAAAGGCCAAAAGATCGCCTTGCAAACTCAGCTGGAAGGAAATATTGGATTTCAATTTATCAGAAGGAAGACGTTGCCAAGTTCCAAGCAAGAAATAGGCGTTTGTCAAAGACATAATTTCTCTTCTTGCTATGCACCTTCATTTTTGACATGTGTTCACCTAAAGACAAACCTATCGTTCATAATATTTCTTTTTGTCTTTGGGGCTGAGAGAGTGTGACTTGCCCAATGCCAACCACTGGGTTTCCAGGGCTGAGCAAAAACCTAGATCTTTGGGAGCTGTAGTCCTCAGGCTCCTCCTCGTCTCAGAAATAGCTATTTCAAAAATGATTAATTAATATGAATGATAATTCTTATATTAATAATTAATTAAATAATTCTTATAGTCATTTTTATAATTAAAGTGATTATCAAATTAATTTTGATAATTGATTTTCTATTTATTATAATTGTGCTAATTAATAATGAAAATTGTGTTAAATAATTATTATAATTAATCACACAAATTAATTGTGCTAATTAATTATGTTGCTTAATTATGCCAATTAATTATGATAATTAATTGGATTACTTAATTATGATTATTAATTTTGGCAATCCAATTATCTGGGAACCTAGATAATTAATTATCATTAATTAGCAGAGATAACTGATGGTTATTCGAAATGGTTATTTTGTAAACAATTAATTAACATGAATTATGATAAGTAATTATTATAATAGTAATTATAATCAATTTTATAGTGATGTCAATTAATTATAGTGATTAATTGACAATTGATTTTGATAATTGATTGTTTATTAATTGTAATTAATTGTGTTAATTAATAATGATAATTAATTGTGTTAATAATGATAATTCATTGTGTTAATTGTGTTAATAATGATAATTCAATGTGTTAATTGTGTTAACAATGATAATTAATTGTGTTAATTATGATAATTAATCACGCCAATTAATAATGATGATTCATTACATTTCTTAATTATGATTATTAATTGTGGCAATCCAATTTTCTGGGAACTTGGATAATTAATTATAATTAATTAACCTAGATCATTAATTGTATCAATTAATTATGATGATTAATTATGTAGATTCCCGGATAATTAGATTGCCCAACTTGCCCGCATTGGAATTTGTCCCGTTCCAGGAGTCGCTTGACCAAATGAACTTTGCAAAGGTTTGACCATTGATCCGTTTAATCTACTTTCAATGGGATCTTTCCTATCATCAGCTGAGAAAACGGCCTTTCTGGACCAAGGAGAAATTCAAACGCAGGACCTTCCAAAATCAACGCTTTCCCTGTTTCATGCTAAAATAAGGGACCTTCTTCCCTGCTTCCAGGAAAGGAAAAACGGAGAGCAACGAGGAGATTATATTGAAAGGTCTTTTGCGCAAACATTCCTCCAGGTCCGCCTGTTTGGCCTGGAACCATTCCCAGGACACTTCATTAGAATTAATTCCTTTTATCAGTCGAAGGAGGACGGAAACCGTAAAACACAGAAGAAGCGAAATGGTCTTTTGGCCTTTTAAGGCCCAGGAAGATCCCAAAGCATTGCCTCCCTCCTTTACCCCCCATTTATTATTATTGTTGTTGTTATTTCATGCCTCTTTCTCCAGGGAAGAAGGCCCCTCCAAATTAGGGCCCCTCCAAATTAGGGCAAGGTTGCAAACCCAGAGGAAACTTCTCCCCACATTTCCCACCTCTCTCCTTCTTTAAGAAATAGCCGTCTTTCGAGAAGATGGTTGACTTGGAAATGTTGCCCCAGATCCGGGGTCTTAGATCTGCCCGGCTTTGAAGAAGAGAATCCTCCAAAGACATATTCCCAATGCTTTCCAGCTGTCCTGACTGGACCATTCATCCTTTACCATCCTACTTTTTTCAATTATTTTCAAATGGTCAGAGTTTAATCTTTTGGGGGAGGTTTGTATGAACATAAACGGAGCTCTCCGTGGTCCTGAATCTGCCCAAATTGGGGCTCAGTGGTGTCGAAACTTCTTTAAAGTTCAAATTAAAATCCAAAGCGGGTTTAGAAGTGTCTTTCAGAGGCCATTAGTGTCTGGTGTTGCTCAATGGGTAAATTTTGGCATGCTACCTTCCTTTCATGGTGGTATCTTGGTAATGATATTATTATTATTATTATTATTAAGTTCTTGTGGGTCTTTTCGGGCTATACGGCCATGTTCTAGAGGCATTTCTCCTGACGTTTCGCCTGCATCTGTGGCAAGCATCCTCAGAGGTGAGGTCACCTCTGAGGATGCTTGCCATAGATGCAGGCGAAACGTCAGGAGAAATGCCTCTAGAACATGGCCGTATAGCCCGAAAAGACCCACAAGAACTTAGTAATTCCGGCCATGAAAACCTTCGACAATACATTATTATTATTATTATTATTATTATTATTACCACTATTATTGTTGTTGTTGTTATTGTTATCACCATTATAATTATTATTACTATTATTATTATTATTATTATTGGTATTATTGGTATTATTATTATTACCAGTGCCATTATTATTACTGATATTATTATTACTATTAATATTATTATTCCCTTCCTATTATTATTATTATTATTGGTATTATTATTATTATTAGTAGTAGTATTGGTATTATTACTATTACTATTAATATGTAAAGGTAAAGATTTCCCCTGACATTAAGTCTAATCATATCTGAATCTGGGGGTGGTGCTCATCTAAGCCAAAGAGCTGTCGTTGTCCATAGACACCTCCAAGGTCATGTGGCCAGCATGATTGCATGGAGCGCCGTTACCTTCTCGCAGAAGCGGTACCTATTGATCTACTCACATTTCCGTGTTTTCAAAGTGCTAGGTTGGCAGAAGCTGGGGCTAACATCGGGAACTCACCCTGCTCCCGGATTTGAACCATTGACCTTTCGACCAGCAAGTTTGGCAGCCCAGCAGTTTAACCCACTGCACCACCTGGGGCTCCTATTACTATTATATTATTATTACATTATTATTATTATTATTATTATTATTATTATTATTATTATTATTTGAAACACAAAAATATTAGTACACAGCAAACAAGGTCACTCTGCTGGCTGTTGTATTAGATCACATGTTGGACACTTCCTAAGTGTCTAGGACTGTGTGATGTATCGGCGTATAAAGCGTGCAGGTCCCAGTAAGGTAGCCTTCTGCAGCTGGCAGATGGTAATTTTGTCAGTGCCGATTGTGTTTAAGTGCAGGCCAAGGTCTTTAGGCACTGCGCCCAGTGTGCCAATCACTCCTGGGACCACCTTGACTGGCTTGTGCTAGAGTCTTTGCAGTTCGACCTTTAAATCCTCATATCGTGTCAGCTTTTCCAGTTGTTTCTCTTCAAGTCTGCTGTCACCTGGGATTGCGACATCAACAATCCATACTTTGTTTTTTAACACGATTGTGAGGTCAGGAGGATTATGCTCCAAAATTCTGTCTGTCTGAATCTGGAAGTCCCAGAGGAGTTTGGCGTGCTCATTCTCTGTAATTTTTTCCAGCTTGTGATCCCACCAGTTGGCAGATGGTATTTGTGGCACAAATTCCAATGAATCGTCTGAGCAATGGTGTTGTGCCTCTGCTTGTAGTCTGTCTGCATGATCTTCTCGCAGCAGCTGAGGATGTGATCTATTGTTTAGTCTGCTTCCTTGCAGTCTACATTTAGGATCTGTTGTTGACTTTTCAATTCTGGCTTTGATTGCATTGGTTATTATTATTATTATTATTATTATTATTATTATTATTTGTCCTTTCCTCCGCAGGGGGGAATCCGGTGCCGGCAAAACAGAAAACACCAAGAAGGTCATTCAGTATTTGGCCGTGGTGGCTTCCTCCCACAAGGGCAAGAAGGACACCAGCATCACGGTATTTAAAACATTCATTTCAATGTTAATTATTATTAATTGAATTCTTCCTCCGGCCACTGGTACCTCCCTGCAGTTGTTATTCATTAACTCTCCCTTTTGCCAAAGAGCTGACGTCTCCCTTCGCATCTCTCTCCTGTTTATGGAAAAGCAGCCTCTTTGTTTGGCGTCAGATGCAGAAAGAGGAGGGAGGGACGCATAGCTTTCCATAAGTGGCTCCAAGGCTTGGAAGGACTTGCATCTTAAGAGTGATGCATCCACTTTCCTATCTCCCTTGGAAATATCCCTGTTTCTCTCTCTTTCCCCCTACTTTTTGTCATCATCTGACCCCATTTGCTGCAAACTGGGTTCCAAGTGCAAAAGTATTTTGCATTCAGTGGGAACAATTGTGCACTCTGTTCAAAATGTTATTGAAAATTATATATATATATATATATATATATATATATATATATATATATATATATATATATTTGGGGTGTCTAACTTGACTCTATTATTTTGCGCTATTATGTTTGTATTTGTTGTTATATTAAGGCATTGAATGTTTGCTTTTTTGTTAGTTGGAATCTGCCTTGGGAGATAGGGGGGAATATAAATAAAGTCTTAGCATTATTATTATTATTATAGTAAGGGCTGTCTTTTGCTTTTGTCCTCATCTGATCCCATTTGCTACCAACTGGGTTCCAAACGCAAAAGCATTTTGCATTCAGTACTGTAATGGGGGCACTTTTCTAGGAAAATAATATATACATATATCTATTGATTGGGGTCTGATGGGTGATGCTAACTGACCGTTCTCTTATGCCGTGTTGTTTGACCGCAGCAAGGGCCATCTTTTGCTTACGTGAGTAATCTGGGTTTGCCAAGCGTGTGTGTGTAGTGTGCGCGCGCGTGTGTGTACATGTGTGTGTAGTGTGCAAAAAACGACGACAACAACTCACCGACTGTAGGTCTGCATGGAATTGTTGCACTTCACACGTCAACAAAAGACTTCACCCCAATGGTTGTTTCTGCAGAGCTGGTGGAGAGATTTTTTTGGAGGTGGACTGCAGCAACCAGAATCCCCTAGAACAGAGCTTTCCAAACTGTGTGTCATTGCCTGTAGTCCACAGGTGTGTCACATAGAAAATGCTCCCACTGGAAGAGGCCCCCAAAGGGCATCTAGTCCACCTACTTCAGTTGGGCATGAAGACAGTCAAAACTCCCCAATAGATAGTCATCCAGCCTAAGTTCAAACATTTCCAGAGAAGGAGGCTCCACTGGAAGAGGCCCCCAAAGTGCATCTAGTCCCCCCCCTTCAGATGGGCATGACGACATAGTAGAAACTCTCCTAACAGATAGCCAAAGGGCATCTAATCCACCCCTTCAGTTGTGCAGAAAGACAGTCAACCCCCCTCCCTCCCAGCAGAGAGCCATCTAGCCTCAGTTCAAACACTTCCAGAAAAGGAGGCTCCATTGGAAGAGGCCCCAAAGGACATCTAGTCCACCTCCTTCAGTTGGGGATGAAGACAGTCAAAACCTCCCAACAGATAGCCATCCAGCCTCAGTTCAAACTCTTCCAGAGAAGGAGGCTCCACTGGAAGAAGCTCCCAAAGGGCATCTAGTCCACCCCCTTCAGTTGGGCATGACAACATAGTCAAAACCCTCCTAACAGACAGCCATCCGGCCTCAGTTCAAACACTTCCAGAGGAGGCGCCACTGGAAGAGGCTCCCAAAGGGCATCTAGTCCACCCCCTTCAGTTGGGCATTATGACATAGTCAAAACTCTCCTAAGAGATAGCCATCCGGCCTCAGTTCAAACACTTCCAGAGAAGGAGGCGCCACTGGAAGAGGCTCCCAAAGGGCATCTAGTCCACCCCTTAAGTTGGGCATGAAGACAGTCAACCCCCCCCCCCCCAACAGAGAGCCATCCAGCCTCAGTTCAAACACTTCCAGAGAAGGAGGCGCCACTGGAAGAGGCCCCCAAAGTGCATCTAGTCCCCCCCCCTTCAGATGGGCATGACGACATAGTAGAAACTCTCCTAACAGATAGCCAAAGGGCATCTAATCCACCCCTTCAGTTGTGCAGAAAGACAGTCAACCCCCCTCCCTCCCAGCAGAGAGCCATCTAGCCTCAGTTCAAACACTTCCAGAAAAGGAGGCTCCATTGGAAGAGGCCCCAAAGGACATCTAGTCCACCTCCTTCAGTTGGGGATGAAGACAGTCAAAACCTCCCAACAGATAGCCATCCAGCCTCAGTTCAAACTCTTCCAGAGAAGGAGGCTCCACTGGAAGAAGCTCCCAAAGGGCATCTAGTCCACCCCCTTCAGTTGGGCATGACAACATAGTCAAAACCCTCCTAACAGACAGCCATCCGGCCTCAGTTCAAACACTTCCAGAGGAGGCGCCACTGGAAGAGGCTCCCAAAGGGCATCTAGTCCACCCCCTTCAGTTGGGCATTATGACATAGTCAAAACTCTCCTAAGAGATAGCCATCCGGCCTCAGTTCAAACACTTCCAGAGAAGGAGGCGCCACTGGAAGAGGCTCCCAAAGGGCATCTAGTCCACCCCTTAAGTTGGGCATGAAGACAGTCAACCCCCTCCCCCCCAACAGAGAGCCATCCAGCCTCAGTTCAAACACTTCCAGAGAAGGAGGCGCCACTGGAAGAGGCTCCCAAAGGGCATCTAGTCCACCCCCTTCAGTTGGGCATGACAACGTAGTCAAAACCCTCCTAACAGACAGCCATCCAGCCTCAGTTCAAACACTTCAAGAGAAGGGGGCACCACTGGAAGAGGCTCCCAAAGGGCATCTAGTCCACCCCCTTCAGTTGGGCATGATGACACAGTCAAAACTCTCCCAACAGATAGCCATCCAGCCTCAGTTAAAACACTTCCAGAGAGGAGGCTCCACTGGAAGAGGCTCCCAAAGGGCATCTTGTCTACCCCCTTCGTTTGGGCAAGAAAGAAACAGTCAAAGCCATCTAGCCAGATCTTATACATAATACATATTATTGATAGATAGATAGATAATGAAAGTCTTCTAAGAGTTCAGTGTAACCTCCAATTTGCTAGAAAAACCAAATAAATGACTGTATTGCAAAACAAGGCATTGTCTCAAAAGCATAGAAAGTTTGGAAAACTCTGTTCTAGAGAGCAGTGCCCAAGCTGAGGGTCCCAAGAGATGCTCTTCCACATTCTGACCGAGCCATGGAAGGGGGGCACCATACAGCCTTGGGCCTGTTGTAACTGCACCAGAAAAGGAACTTCCTGAGAAAAGGAGAGATGCCTGAAGAGGGGACGAAACCATGTGGGAGTCAATGGACACTGTTGCCCTCTTGCTCTTCTTTGCATGCCATTCCTTCCTTTTCCCCAATGGCTCATTCTTCTATCTGCATGTCCCTCTCAATGCAATGGCATGCACTTATGGCAAATGGTATGTTAATGCAGCAGTCAACCCTTTCCTAAAGTGAGCCTCAAGTGGAAGAAGTGGACAACGGCCCAGAAAATGGGACTCTGCAATGGAGAGTTGTCCCTTTGTCTTCCCAAGATGCATTTCCAAGATACTTCCTCACTTTGGAGTTATATTTTGGAGAAATAAACACCCAGATGTGGTGCTCATGCATTTGTCATGCTGTAAAGTATAATAATAATAACAACAACACTAATAATAGTAGTAGTAGTAGTAGTAGTAATAATAATAGTAATAGAGATAGTGGTAGTAATACTACTACTATTAATTTATTACCCACCTCTCCCTCCGGTTTGAAGTGGGATGCAACATCATTAAAACAAGACATAATATACTATTAAAAGACATATAACAAGATAAACAAAGTTAAAATACAAGTTAAAATCCACTAATGAAAAGCAGATTAAAAGTTGTCATGCTGCAAAGTATAATAATGATAATAGTAATAATAGTAATAATAATAGTAATAATAATAGTAATAATAACAGCAGTAGTAATAGTAGTAACAATAATTGTAGTAATAGTAGTAGTAGTAGTGATGATGGTGATGGTGGTGATGATGATAACCCACCTGCCTCTCGTCATGGCTCAACATAGTTAAAAACGCATAATAATGGTAAACATTATATAAAATACATAGTAGTAGTAGTAATTTGCAAAATACAAATTAACACAAATTAAAACACAAGACATGAGTTTAATATTCATTATGGGTCTTGCAGTGGGTCATTCTCATCATGGGTTAAACCCTTGCACCGGCAGGACTGAAGACTGACAGGTTGCAGTTTCAAATTCGGGGGGAACGTGGATGAGCTCCCTCTGTCAGCTCCAGCTCTGCATGCGGTGACATGAGAGAACCCTCCCACAAGAATAATAAAACATCAAAACATCCGGGTGTCCCCTGGACATCGTCCCTGCAGACAGTCAATTCTCCCACACCAGAAGCAACTTGCAGTTTCTCAAGTTGTTCCTGACACACACAAAAATATATTCTCATCACCATCATCATCATCATCATCATATAGTTGAGGGAAAAATATTCAGCAATATTCCTGGGAAGGCCCCATTTGGTCTACTAGGATAGATAATGTTGTTGTTGTTGTTGTTGTTGTGTTTATTTATACCCTGCTTTTTCTCCCCACAAGGAGATTCAGAGTAGTATAGTTTAACTGGAAATAAATCCTTTGGCAGAGGAGGCTCAAGAAAAGCTTGCAAAGCTGCAACTCCATTGCATGGAGCCAGGGTGGTTCAAGTAGTATCGAACTGTGTTAATCCGACAAAGTAGATCCATCTTTATACATTCAACATTGCCATTGGATTTCTACACCATATAATGACCCCGAAAGGTTGATGGGTGCTTCTCCTATTGTTTTGCATGGCTTGCGTGTGCATGGTTTTGCACAGGATTGAAACTTTTAATGTAGAAATAAGTCATGGATCATCTCCAACTTTAGAAAAGCCCCGCCTTTTAACCTTATTAATTGATGCAAAAGAAGCTGCTTTGTGCTTCCATTTCATACAAAACCGACTTCCTGCCCTAATTGTTCATCCTCATTTTCTTGCAAAATAAAAAAAAAATGCTTCAGCCTCCTTTCCTGCAAAACCCTCAGGTATCACTGAGTGAACAAAATGACCAAAACCAAATGAAGCTCGCCATGAAATGCCCCCCCAAAAAAGTTGCAAAGGAATTGCTTTCCAGGTAAGTAAAATGTCCATTTGTTTTTGTCGTCAAAGATCCTAACTTTTACAATTTCTTTCCAGGGTGAATTGGAGAAGCAGCTGCTCCAAGCAAATCCTATCCTGGAAGCTTTTGGAAATGCCAAAACGGTGAAAAATGACAATTCTTCCCGATTCGTAAGTTGCATAAATTCTGGGCAAAAATGGGATGATTATATGTTGCTGTTGCTACTGCTTTTGTTGTTGTTGCCTTACTTATGTTACCGAAATCAGCTATCTGCCAACAGGGGCAGTGTAGATATGTTGCCGGCACACCATGCTACTTTGAATATTGGGAAAAACATGACCGGGTTTGAAGGAAATAACAAAGGTTTTTATTCATCTGGCCAGATGAATGACAGAACAGTTTAATCGCCAAAAGAACTGACTTAAGCCATACAGAAATATACTGCACATTTTATACAGTTTGGAAGCTATTCACACCTCCCACTCTCTTCTCTGATTGGTCAGAAGACATGTCTTCTAAGATCTGCTTTCCCATTGGCTGAGAGTTCCTCCTGACATCACAGACCAGGGTGGAGAGGAATTATTAGATTAATCCTCCCAGGGATGTTTGGGGTTGGGCTGGGGCTGAGTTTGGTTGAAACTCAGCCAGGCTCTAAAAATACATTGTAAATGTATAATAATAATTATTAGAGGCAGGGGATTGATTTTTTGATAACACTTTTATCTCAGGAGCCAAGAGCCAAAGCAGCTCATGACTCTAAAAAAGAAAGAAAACAATGCATTTTTTAAAAACCCTACACAGCATAAATATAAAAATAGAGGTACATGTTTACCTTTGTCTAAACAATTAACTGATGCAAAACTAGGAAATGTTCCATGCAATAGGGACATGGTGTAGCTATGGACGTTTCCTCCTAAATGGATATTTTGTAGCAAAAACGATTAGGAAATAACTAGGTGACAAATGCAAGAAAGTCTCAACTCAATGATATATTATGTAGCAAAAAATAGGTAAGAACTTTCTAACAAATGCAAGAAAGTATATGATATATTCAGTTCGCTAAGTTAGGGGTGGTGCAACAAATGGGAAAATTTGCAAATAAGTCTGTTTGTCCCAGTCTGTGCTTTCCTCATATTGCATTTAGCATACTCAGCATGTGTGGCTTTGATTCTTTATGGGTTTTGCATGCATTTATAGTCCTTTATAAGTTATTTTATGTATACATTTGCTTCTTTATAGAGTTGTGCATGGATTTATAGTCCTTTTAAGGTTATTGCATGCATGCTTTGCTTCTTTGTGGGTTTCTACATGCATTTATGGTGATTTTTTGGTTATTGCATGCATGCTTTGTTTCTTTATGGGTTTGCACATGCATTTATAGTCCTTTAGGAATTATTGCATGCATGTCTTTGCTTCTTTATGGGTTTCTACATGCAGTTGTGGCGCTTTATGTGTTTCTGCAAAGTAAGGAAAGTATTGCAAAGAAATGTGGACTCAATTTGCGAAATTGAATTGGTTTCTGTGTGCTGCCGGGAGGTCCTTGTGTTCCTTCATTTGCTAAGTCCAAGAGCTTTTGAATGACGTACTATACATCCTTTACTCTCGTTTACAGGGCAAATTCATCCGGATCAATTTCGACGTAACTGGGTACATTGTGGGAGCCAACATCGAAACCTGTATCCTTTTTCAGAACAGAGTCGAATACAATACTTTGTGCCCTAAGAAACGGGAAGAAGTGCTTTCCGAGTGTTTTTCTGCAAGGAACACAAACACAAGCCTTTCCAGTAAACGCCTGATTGTGTTGCCCTTCTTTTGTTTACCTCTCTGAGGCTGTGTTTGTGCAAATGCAAATGTGTTTACATTGAGAAGCAAACACACCACCAGTGTCAATATCAAGAGGCCAGGAAGGTCAAGCATTTTTGCAAAAGAAAAAAGGCCCCAGAGACTGTAAGAGAAGCAGGGATTGAGGAAGATCTTCCTTATAAGGAAAGGGATCAAAAACTCAGGGGGAAGAAAGGATGGAGGAAATGTCTCCAATGGAGGAGTAAAACGCACCAATGTTTTGCACCTGAATGGTTCCCGACAGATTTGCTGGAGAAATCCCGTGCCATCCGCCAAGCCAGGGAAGAGCGGACCTTCCACATATTTTACTATCTGCTTGCTGGGGCCAGTGAGCAAATGAAGAGTAAGTTATTTAGTATTTGTAGAGTGATAGAAGCGGATCCGTTTGGCTTTGGTTGTTACAACAACCATCCCTCCTGTCCTATGCCCTCCCCTGTAGTTTGGGGCTCAGTTTGCAGCAATTGGAGCCAAAAGAAGATTAGCAGCAAGAAAAGGGGGGGAAAGGAGGCAGAGTCATGACAAATGTCTCTCCCCCCAATTAGGATAGCTTTATTTCAGGAATAGCTAATGAGATTTGTGAATTTTCAATAGTTTTCGTTTTGCTCGCAGCCATTGAGAACGGAGGCGGAGGAAGGGAAAGAAGCTGGGACCTTTTAAAATAAGAGGCTCAATGGAGAATGTCTCTTCCAAATCTATTTTCTATAGTAGTAGTAGTAATAATAATAATAATAATAATAGTTTCAATGTTAATGTTAATCTTATTAATGTTATCAATGAAAACAGATTTGGAAGATATAGTAATTAATATTAATATAAATATTCATTAATATTAATATTAGTTTCAATATTACTGTTTATATTATTACTATTATGAAATAATATTAATATTATCAATGAAAACAGATTTGGAAGGTATAGTAATTAATACTAATATTAAGTAATATACCTTCCAAATCTGTTTTCATTAATATTTGTTTTAATATTAATGTTAATATTATTACTATTATTAAATAATAGTAATATTATTAATATTATCAATGAAAACAGATTTAGAAGGTATAGTAATTAATATTAATACTGAGTAATATCAATATTAGTTTCAATGTTAATGTTAATATTACCATTATTAAATAATATTAATATTAATATTATCAATGAAACAGACTTGGAAGGTATAGTAATTAATATTAATATTGATTAATATTAATATGAATTAATATTAATTAATATACCTTCCCAATCTGTTTTCATTAATATTAGTTTCAATATTAATTTTAATATTATTACTATTATTAAATAATATTAATATTATTAATATTATCAATGAAAACAGATTTGGAAGGTATAGTAATTAATATTAATATGAATTAATATTAATTAATATGCCTTCCAAATCTGTTTTCATTAATATTAGTTTTAATATTAATGTTAATATTATTACTATTATTAAATAATATTAATATTATCAATAAAACAGATTTGGAAGGCATAGTAATTAATATTAATATTAATTCATATAAATATGAATTAATATACCTTCCAAATCTGTTTTCATTAATATTAGTTTCAATATTAATGTTAATATTAGTACTATTATTACATAATTAATATTATCAATGAAAACAGATTTGGAAGGTATAGTAATTAATATTAATACAGATTAATATCAATATTAGTTTCAATGTTAATGTTAATATTACCATTATTAAATAATATTAATATTAATATTATCAATGAAACAGACGTGGAAGGTATAGTAATTAATATTAATATTGATTAATATTAATATGAATTAATATTAATTACTATACCTTCCAAATCTGTTTTCATTAATATTAGTTTCAATATTAATGTTAATATTAGTACTATTTATTATTATTATTATTATTATTATTATTATTAATATTATCAATGAAAACAGATTTGGAAGGTATAGTAATTAATATTAATATTAATTAATATTAATATTAATTAATATACCTTCCAAATCTGTTTTCATTAATATTAGTTTCAATATTAACATTAATATTATTACTATTATTACATAATATCAATATTATTAATATTATCAATGAAAACAGATTTGGAAGGCATAGTAATTCATATTAATTCATTCATATTATGTTTATTTATACCCCACTTTTTCTCTTTGCAAAGGAGACTCAAAGCAACTATCAGAAATTGGGATGTTTTCATGAATTAATGGGCAAATTGTTCCATTTGCAGCCACTGAAGGGAGAGAAATGGCAGCGGAGAGGGGGCCCTATAATGCATCTTGATGGATATACCATGCAGTTGCATCTGCATAATATCAGTATAATACAATATAATGTATTATTAGGGCAGTATAGGGGTGGGATTGACAGAGAATGAGTGCCAAGTGAGGGACGATGGGATATTGGTGTCATTTTAATGATTGACGAATTAATAGTGGAATGGGTTTCTTTCTCCAGAGGACCTGCTGCTGGAAAACTTCAACAACTACACCTTCCTCTCCAATGGATATGTCCCTATTCCGTCCCAGCAAGATGATGAAATGTTCCAGGAGACTATCGAAGCCATGGCTATTATGGGGTTCAATGAGGAGGAGCAGATTGGTAAGTGGAGGAGGTCCCAATGGCCATCTTGGACCCACTGAGACGCCTGGAATGCATCCACACTGTAGAATCGAAGCAGTTTGGCACCTCTTTTAATGTCAAGGCTAAATGCAATGGGATCCTGGGAGTTGTAGTTTCCCAAGGTCCCATGTCTTCTTCTGGGTGCATCTACACTGTGGAACTGATGCAGTTTGGCATGTTTTAAAATGCCAAAACTTAATGCAATGGGATCCTGGGATTTGCCGTCCCAAGTTCCATAACCCCCTATGGGTGCATCTGTATAGTGGAAAGAATGCAGTTCGGCACCTCTTTAAATGCCAAGGCTTAATGCAATGGGATCCTGGGAGTTGCAGTTTCCTAAGGTCCCATGTCTTCTGGGTGCATCTACACTGTGGAACAATGCAGTTTGGCACCTTTTAAAATGCCAAAACTTAATGCAATGGGATCCTGGGAGTTGTAGTTCCCAAGTTCCATAACCTCCTTTGGGTGCATCTGTATTGTGGAAAGAATGCAGTTTGGCACCTCTTTAAATACCAAGGCTTAATGCAATAGGATCCTGGGAGTTATAGTTTCCCAAGGTCCATGGCTTCCGCTGGGTGAATCCACACTATGGAACTGATGCAGTTTGGCACCTCTTTTAATGTCAAGGCTAAATGCAATGGGATCCTGGGAGTTGTAGTTTCCCAAGGTCCCATGTCTTCTTCTGGGTGTTTCTACACTGTGGAATTAATGCAGTTTGGCACCTCTTTAAATGCCAAGGCTTAATACAATGGGATCCTGGGAGTTGTAGTTTCCCATGTTCCATAGCCTGCTTTCGGTGCATCTGTATTGTGGAATTGATGCAGTTTGGCACTTCTTTAAATGCCAAGGCTCAATGCAATGGGATCCTGGGAGTTATAGTTTCCCAAGGTCCATGGCTTCCTCTGGGTGAATCTACACTGTGGAACTGATGCAGTTTGGCACCTCTTTAAATGCCAAGGCTTAATGCAAAGGAATCCTGGGAGTTGTAGTTTCCCAAGGTCCCATGTCTTCTTCTGGGTGCATCTACGCTGTGGAACTGATGAAGTTTGACAGCTTTTGAAATGCCAGGGCCCAATGGCATCCTGGGAGCTTTAGTTTCCCAAAGGGCCAAAGCCTTCTCCAGCAAAGAAAACGGCATCTCCCAAAAACTATAACTCCCAGGATCTCATCGCATGGATCCAGGGCAGTCCAAGCGGTGCCAGACTGCATTCATTCTCTATTATAAATGCAACTCAAATAAAGATTTCTACGGCATTTTGCATTGAATTTATAGCCAAGATTAAATGAAATACAGCTCCCCAAACTTTTCTCTCCTTCAAACCCTGTATTAAGGAACATTGGACTGGTCATTTTGTAAATGAATAGATCTATTCAAGTTTGTATGAATGTTTTGGGGTCACGATCGAGAGAGGAAAGCAGATTAGTAACAACAACAACGGCAATAATAATAATAATAATAATAATAATAATAATAATGTATTTATTTGCAGCGATGCTGAGAGTGGTCTCCTCGGTCCTGCAACTGGGCAACATCGTCTTCAAGAAGGAGAGGAACACTGACCAGGCCTCCATGCCAGACGATACGGGTAAAGGCCAAAAGGGGTTTGTGGTATCTACACTGCAGAATTAATGCAGTTCGGCACCACTTTAAGCTCCATGGCTCAGTGCTATGGGACCTTGGGAGCACTGACAACAACTCCCAAACTTCCATAGCATTGAGCCACAGCAGTTAAAGTGGGGTCAAACTACATTAACCCTGTAGTGTAGATGTACCCTACTAGTGACTTCGGGCGTCATCCTATCTTGGGCGGCAATGGGATGTGGTCTTCTGGATGCCTTGCCTTTCCAAATGCTTGCAAAACCTTTGGATATTATGGCTTGGGTTTTCCATCCTGCTCAAGGGGTTGGCTGGATGGCCATCTGTCAGGAGGGTTTTAGTTGTGTATTCCTATCTGGAAGAAGAGCTGGAGTGGATGGCCCTTGGGTTCTCTTCTTATTCTAGGAGTCCATGGTTCTATGTTACTGTTATTATTACTATTGGTATTAAGCAGAGACTAGATGGCCATTTGTCAGGAGGGCTTTAGTTGTGTCTTCATTTCTGGCACAACTGGATTGGACTGGATGGCTCTTAGGTTCTCTTTTAACTCTAGGATTCTATATTATTATTATTATTACTACTACTTTAAGCAGAAGCGACATGTCCATCTGTCAGGAACGTTTATAATTCTGTGATCCCATGATTCTATGATGATGATGATTAATAATAATAAAGCAGAGACTGATTGGATGGCCATCTGTTGGGAGGCCTTTATGCCTTCCTATTTGGTAGAAGGGGTTGGACTGGGAGGCCTTTGGGTGCTCGTTTCAAATCTGCGATTCTGTGCTTATCCAATAATAATATAATATACTAATCCATAATAACAGGCGCAGCGGGTTAAACTGCTGAGCTGCTGAACTTGCCGATTAAAAGGTTGACGACTCAGATTTGGGGAGCAGGGTGAACTCCCGCTGTTAGCACCAGCTTTTGCAAACCTAGAGTTCGAAAACATGCAAATATGAGTAAATAAATAGGTACCGCTTCTGCGGGAAGGTAACAGGGCTCCATGCAGTCATGCTGGCCACATGACCTTGGAAGTGTCTATGGACAACGCTGGCTCTTCAGCTTAGAAATGGAGATGAGCACCACCCCTCAGAGTCGGACACGACTGGACTTAATGTCAGGGGAAACCTTTACCTTTACCTTTAATCCATAATAATAATAATAATAATAATAATAATAATAATAATAATAGTTAATCTCATAATTGGTTGAGGCGAAGCACAACACAGGTGAAATGCATCAACATAAATTACATTCAATAAAATGCATCTAGAATGGAATAGAATAACTTTATTGTTTTTGTTCAATTAAATTAAATGCTTTTCCCAGCACACATCACAAAACAACACACTCATCCTTCCAAACTCCCACATTTCTATCAAAACACATTACTGTAAATTGCACATGTCAGAAAACAAAGATTAAATTGCAATACAGTTGTCAATAATAATAACAACTATAATTGCTATTGCAGTGGCTCAGAAGGTGTGCCACCTGATGGGAATCAACGTGACAGATTTCACGCGAGCCATTCTTACACCAAGGATCAAAGTTGGAAGAGACGTGGTGCAGAAAGCGCAGACCAAGGAACAGGTGAGGCACCTGCAGGCAATCCTCCCAGGAATGTTTGGGGTTGGGCTGGGACCAAGATCTATAAAAAATATCTTATAAATTTATGATTATCATTGTTACAGCAAGGGTGGGTCAATTTCTCAATAACAATATGTCCAAAGGACGACAGCCTTACTTTGTAGACTTGGCTTCAGGCTCAGTTTGCAATGGGAACCCTTTATTGGCCTTATATGGGATATTTAGCACTCTCTTCCTGGAGGAATTGTTCCTATATGTATATATGGTTTATTGCAGGCGGACTTTGCCATCGAGGCCCTGGCCAAAGCCATCTACGAGCGCCTTTTCCGCTGGATCTTGACCCGCGTCAACAAGGCCCTGGACAAGACCAAGCGGCAAGGGGCCTCCTTCTTGGGGATCCTGGATATCGCCGGCTTCGAGATCTTTGAGGTGTGGAGGAGCCCCCTTGGCCCCAAGCCCTGCAACGAGGAATGGGGTTGGAGCGCTCTGCCCAGTTGTTTACCCTCTCCATTGCTTTTCCCCAGATCAACTCCTTTGAGCAGCTCTGCATCAATTACACCAATGAGAAGCTGCAGCAGCTCTTCAACCACACCATGTTCATCCTGGAACAGGAGGAGTATCAGAGGGAGGGCATCGAGTGGAACTTCATCGACTTTGGGCTTGATCTCCAGCCTTGCATTGAACTGATTGAAAGACCCGTAAGGAGTCTAATTGATAGTTTGCACTTAGACATTCTTCTTGGTGGGTTCGTGCATTCATGTATGGTCCTTTATGGGTCTTTGCATACATGCACTGGCTTCGTGATGGGTTTGTGCATGCATTCATGTGCCTTTATGAGTCTTTGCATGTATGCATTGCCTTCTTAATAGGTTTTCACATACATTTATGGCCTGTTATGGGATGTTTCATACATGCAATGGCTTCTTTATAGGTTTGTGCATGCATTCATGGGCCTTTATGGGTTTTTGCATACATGCAATGACTTCTTTATAGATTTGTTCATGCATGTATGGTCCTTTATGGGTCTTTGCATACATGCATTGACTTCTTGATGGGTTTGTGTATGCATGCATGTGCCTTTATTGGTCTTTGCATACATGCATTGACTTCTTTATAGGTTTATTCATGCATGTATGGTCCTTTATGAGTCTTTGCATACATGCATTGACTTCTTGATGGGTTTGCGCATGTATGTATGGTTCTTTATGGGTCTTTGCATGCATGCAATGGCTTCTTTATAAGTTTGTGCATACAAGTATAGTCCTTTCTGGGTCTTTGTATACATGCATTGACTTTTTGATGGGTTTGTGCATGCATGTATGGTCCTTTATGGGTCTTTGCATACATGCATTGACTTCTTTATAGGTTTGTGCATGCAAGTATAGTCCTTTATGGGCCTTTGCATACATACATTGACTTCTTATTTATTTATTTATTTATTTATTTCATTTACTTATACTTATACTTCTTGATGGGTTTGTGCATGCATGTATGGTTCTTTATGGGTCTTTGCATGCATGCAATGGCTTCTTTATAAGTTTGTGCATGTAAGTATAGTCCTTTCTGGGTCTTTGCATACATGCATTGACTTATTGATGAGTTTGTGCATACATTCATGGGCCTTTATGGATTTTTGCATGCATGCAATGTCTTCTTTATAGGTTTGTTCTGCATGTATGATCCTTTATGGGTCTTTGCTTACATGCAGTGACTTCTTGATGAATTTGTGCATTTGTTGGCCTTGGTGGATTTCAGCATCTATGCGTTTACTATTTTATGGGTTTGTGCAAGCATGTATGGGCCTTCATGGGTCTATACATGCATGAATTTACTTTATGGTTTTTATGTGCAATTATGGCTCCTTATGGGTTTCTGCATAAATGCATTATTGACCTTTTTGTGCATTTTAATACAATGGTACTTTGAATCCAGATCACACCTGGCCTTCCGTGTAGACAGGCAAATCTAACATGGACTTTTGGGCATTCCTTTTTTACAGGATGGCTTATTTTGGCATTCACTTTCTATTGTGTTATTGCCATGCTAATGCAGTGGTGCATGAACTTGGGAAAAGCTTTGCAAGGCAATGCTGTTCTTAGTTCTGTTCTACTCTATCTCTCTACAGAAAAAAGAGCCCCAAAATGGTCAACACTAAAAATAAGATGAGGTGTAATTTAAAACCTTCCTCTCATACCTGTTCTTAAACTGTGAATCGTTTGTAAGTCAGATGTCTGAAACTCAGGGGTGACCTGTAAACAGTTAGAAACAATTAAGGACCCATTCAACATATTGAAAACACTTCCAAATGTGAAATTTGAGCAACAGATGGTGCAAAATGTCTCCTATGTGGGCCCAGTGTGCATTAGATGTTGGCTAGGTCTTCTTTTGGAATAGCTCCCTTTGCAACTCCAGTGATGGGCGATGCAATGGGCTGCATCAGAGGATACCTACTGATCATGGCAAGTAACCTTGGCTGTCCTTTCCTTCCTCGCAGAACAACCCTCCAGGCATCTTGGCCCTTCTGGATGAGGAATGCTGGTTCCCCAAAGCTACCGACACTTCGCTGGTGGAGAAACTGTGTGCAGAACAAGGGAATCACCCCAAATTCTCGAAGCAGAAGCAGCTCAAGGACAAGACGGAGTTCTGCATTATGCATTACGCAGGGAAGGTACGGGGCTCTGTCCATTGCCGGGCACATTTTGCAGGGAGATGCCACGTCTTTGCATGGAGGAAGTTATGGGCCAGAGGAGGAAAAACACATGGCAGCTGAATCCAGGGAAGGCAGCGGGAGAGCCATTCAACTCTTTGCCTCAAAGTCTCCTTCTTTGGAGGCTTTTAAGCGGAGACTGGATGGCCACCTGTCAGGAGGGCTTTGATTGTGCTTTTCCTGTATGGGAGAGGGGTGGACTGAATGGCCCTTGGGCTCTCTTCCAACATTGTTGTTGTTGTTGTTGTTGTTGTTGTTGTTGTTGTTGTTGTTATTAGAAACACAACAAGATTAGTACACAGCAAACAAGATCACTATGCTGGTTATTGTATTGGATCACACGTTGGACACTTCCCAAGTGTCTAGGACTTATTATTATTATTATTATTATTATTTTACAGAAGCTGGATGGCTATCTGTTGGGCGGGGGAGGGATTTGATTGGTCTTTTCCTGCATGGAAGAAAGGGGATGGACCAGATGGCCCTTGGGGCCTCTTCCAATGTTGTTGTTGTTGTTGTTATTATTATTATTATTATTATTATTATTATCATTACAGAGACTGGATGGCCATCTGTCAGGCAGGAAGAGGGGGCTTTGATTGTGCTCCTCAATAGAAGAAAGGGGATGGACTAGATGACCCTTAGGGTCTCTTCCAACTATATTATTATGATTATTATGATTATTATTATTATTATTACAACAATACAGTCAATACAGGGTTTTGGGGTTGGGTTTTTTTTTGTAAGTCTGATTTTGGTTTTTTGTCCTAAAGGTCATCTATAATGCAACCGCGTGGTTGACGAAGAACATGGATCCCTTGAACGATAATGTGACAGCTTTGCTCAACCAGTCTTCTGAAAAGTTCGTGGCAGATCTTTGGAAAGAAGGTAGGCTGGCAAAGGGATGCCAGATTTTATCCTGGGAGGTGTAGTTTCACAAGGTCATGAGCCAAAGGGTGCCAGATGAAAACTAGCTTGCCTGTATCTACTAGGCAATACCTGGGTTAAGTCTTTTGGAATTCTATTTATAAGAAATAGCAGTATTTAACATTATTTTTGTTATTGGGTTATAAATGTCATTTCCTAATTGGGTCTATCATAAAAACATGGAAAAAGTTTATTAAACTGCCAAAACGTTGTCTTTGCCAGAGGGACATCCTTGCAGTACATTTCGCTCTAGTTTTTCAATGGATATCTCTTCGTTGAGTCTCAACCAATTCAACATAGTTTGTGGCAGACATAAAAATGAAGTTTCTGGTATAGAGCAACTACTTTCAAAGTAAAGACAAAAAATGTGTATTTTCTAATGGGACCATTCAGAAAAGCAAACAACACACAATGGCTACTTCTGATATTTATAATTGCAAAAGACCTAACCGGGGCATCACTGGGTACCTAAACCAGTTTGTGTGTGTGTGTGTGTGTATATATATACATACACGTGTGTATGTTTCCCCAACCTTCTTAGCATGATGTACGTGTTTATATACATAGGAATAGGCACTGAGCTTCTTCCTTGGAGGCCTTTAAACAGAGGCTGGAAGTGCTTAGATTGTGCTTTTCCTGCATGGCGGACTAGATGGCCTTTGGGGTCCCTTCCAACTCTTCTATGCTTTGTTGATTGGAGGCCAGGAACGATCCTTTGGGGTTGAACTCTCTCTCATTGCCTTGCAGTGGACCGCATTGTGGGCCTGGACCAGATGGCCAAGATGACCGAGAGCTCGCTGCCCAGCGCCTCCAAGACCAAGAAGGGCATGTTCCGGACGGTGGGGCAGCTCTACAAGGAGCAGCTGACCAAGCTGATGACCACCCTCCACAACACCAGCCCCAACTTCGTCCGGTGCATCATCCCCAACCATGAGAAGAGGGTCAGTGTCCAGACAAGGAGACGTCATGCACTCTTGGGATGGAATTGTAGTACAGGCCGCCCCTGAGTTATGAACAAGAGAGGGTCTGTATGTTTGTTCTTAAGTATAATATGTTTGTAAGTCAGAACAGGGACATTTTTTTGGTGTAATCCATATATATATATATATATGTATATATGTATATATACACACACACACACATACATATATACATATATGGATTACACCAAAGAAATATTCCTGTTCTGACTTACAAACATATTGTTTGTAAGTTCAGTCCCATATACACACACACACACACATATATATACATACATACACACACACCCATACCTACATGCATATCTATATAAATAAAAAGGTAATGTTCATGTGTGAGATTAACAGAACTCAAAAACCATTGGACTAATTGACACAAAATTTGGACGCTATACCCCTAACAGACCAACGAGTGACCATCACTCATAACCCCCCCCCCCCCCAAAAACAGTAGAAAGGACTTAAAAATCCAAATAAGCTAAATGACGAAAAACTAAATGACAATACAGAAATAAAAAGGAAGGAAGGAAAGAGAAAGAGGAAGGGAAAGAAAAAAGGAAAGGGAGAAGGAAGCAAAGAGTGGAAGAAGGAAGGAAAGAGGTAGAGAAGGAAGAAAGGAGAGAAAGAAAAAAGGGAATGAAGGAAAGATGGAGTGAAAGAAAGAGGAAAAGAAGGGGAGAAAGAGGGAGGGACGAAAAGAAGGAAAGAGAAAAGGAAGGATGGAAGCAAAAAGCGAAGGAAGGAAGAAGTAGAGAAGGAAGAAAGGAGAAAGAAAGGAAGGAAAAGAAAAAGGGGGCAAGGAAGGGAAGAGGTAGAGAAGGAAGGAAGGAAGGAAGGAAGGAAGGAAGGAAGGAAGGAAGGAAGGAGAGAAGGAAAGAAGAAGGAAGGAAGGAAAGAGGGAGAGAAAGAGAGAAAGGAGGTTGGCCACAGCACCGAGTGGCAGGTACAGCTAGTACATAGAGAGAGAGAGAGAGAGAGAGAGAGAGGGTTTTGGATTATCCCTGCGGTGTTTCCTTTGCTGTCTGTGCCATTATTCAGAAGACTTCACAGCACTTTCTATCAATGTGAGAATTGGATTATATTTGGCTTGTTGTGGAAACAAGGATTGGGCATAAAGCTTCAGTGGAGACCCCTTTTCCCCATGACAATAACTCTTCCAGGAGTTAATTTTCTTTCTCTTGCATCCTCTTGTCTCATTTCCGTTCTTAACTAGGAATTGTTTGTAAATCGGATGTTTGTAACTCGGGTATTATCTCCCTGCTTTATAGTCTGGGAAACTCGATGCTCACCTGGTGCTAGAACAGCTGCGGTGCAACGGGGTTTTGGAGGGGATCCGTATCTGCCGCCAAGGCTTCCCCAACAGGATCGTCTTCCAGGAGTTCCGCCAGCGGTAAGAGGAAGAAGCTGTTGTGATGTCACATTAATGACTAGGCAACACACAATGTAGAACAACAACACAAACAACAAAAATGTGATATATATGATAACGGTTTCCCCTTGACATTAAGTCTAGTCTAGCACTCATCTCCATTTCTAAGTTGAAGAGATGGCATTGTCCATAGACGCCTCCAAGGTCATGCAGTCGGCATGACTGCATGGAGCACCATTACCTTCCTATCTGAGCAGTACCTATTGATCTACTCACATTTTGCATGTTTTTGAACTGCTAGGTTGGCAGGATTTGAACCGCCGACCTTTCAGTCAGCAAATTCAGCTCAGCAGTTTAACTCACTACGCCACCACCAGGAGGCCTCTATATATATATATATATATATATATATATACTAGCCGTCCCCTGCCACGCGTTGCTGTGGCCCACATGGGGGTTCTGTGTGGGAGGTTTGGCCCAATTCTATCATTGGTGGAGTTCAGAATGCTCTGTGATTGTAGGTGAACTATAAATTCCAGCAACTACAACTCCCAAATGTCAAGATTCTATTTTCCCCCAAACTCCACCAGTGTTCATATTTGGGCATATTGAGTATTTGTGTAGAGTTTGGTCCAGATCCATTATTGTTTGAGTCCACATTGATCTCTGGATGTAGGAGAACTACAACTCCAAAACCAAAGGACACTGCCCACCAAACCCTTCCAGTATTTTCAGTTCGTCATGGGAGAACTGTGTGCCAAGTTTGGTTCAATTCCATTGTTGGTGGGGTTCAGAATGCTCTTTGATTGTAGGTGAACTATAAATCCCAGCAACTACAACTCCCAAATGATAAAACTAATTTTTTGAGTGAAGGACATACATTGGGTTGTTAGGTGTCTTGTGTCCAAATTTGATGTCAATTCGTTCAGTGGTTTTTGAGTTCTGCTAATCCCACAAACGAACATTACATTTTTATTTATATAGATGTATATATGTATGTATATCTCCTATTTACTCAAATCTAATGCTCACCTTTTTGGGCTAAATTAGGGAGCACATGGCATCTTTATCATATGGTCATCTTAGCACTGAGCCAAAGCCAAAGGGAAAACTGCACCTGGAATTCCTTTTTGAGGGACCTAATCTCTCATTTAATTCATTGACTCAATGCTATGGGATCCTGGGATTTATAGTTTGGTGAGGCATCAGAATTATTTGGCATAGATGGCTCAAGACCTCGTAAACCTACAGCCCCCATTTTTAAAGATTGTGTCAGATGTGACTTAAGAACATACTGTAAGTCGCTCTGGTGTGAGAGCATTGGCCACCTACTGAGATGTTGCCCAGGGGATGCCTGGATGTGTTACAATCCTGCTGAGAGACTTCTCTCGTGTCCCCGCAAGCTAGAGCTGACAGATGGGAGCTCATCTTGTCTCACAGTTTCGAACCGGGAATCTTCAAGTTAGCAACCCAACCTTCAGTTCAGTAGTCCAGCTGGCACAAGGATTTAAACCACTGCATTGAACCAAGGCTATTAAGGTGGATTCTTTTGCAGCATAGATGCACCCCAAGATTTTATTTTCCATTGATGAAAGATTTTTAAAAAATGGGGGCTGTGGATATAGGTCTTGAGTCGCTTTTTAAAAAAATTCGGAAGATGTGGCCCTCCCATTGTCATTTCTATCGTGGTTGTGTCTATTGGCATTTTTATTTTATTTTATTTTATTATTACTATTATTACTATTATTTTATTGGTTTCAGGGTTTTGAAAATTGAGGTGCGCATTAGATTCAATGTTGCATGAGACTTGAGGCAACATTGTGTGTGTGTGTATGTGTGTGTGTGTGTGTGTGTGTGTATATTTATTTATTTATTTATTTATTTACTGCGCTTATATACCGCAATTCTCAGCCCCAAGGGCGACTCATTGCGGTGTACAACATGAAGAAAAACAAGTGCAATCTACAAAGCATAGTGCAAAACAGTGTACAATTCGTCATAATCATAACAACATCTTATCAAACAACAACATTACTACAAAATTACTACTACATTCCGAAACGTCTCATCGTCAAGCCACAATCCGATATCATATATATATATATATATATATATATATATATATATATATACACACACACACACACACACACATACATGCAATGCAGTGCAATGCAATTGCAGTGCAGTTCTTTGGCACTCGTTTCCAAACAGTCTCCAAGGGCAACCCCCAGGTTAAGTGTGTTGCAGTAATCTAGCCAGCTTTGAGTCACTATTAAGGAGGAAAAGTGGGATATCAATATAAGAATAATAATAGTAAAGTGTGACTTATTGTGGCAAGGCCCGACATCTCTGGGAATCTGCATTTGTTCAAGAATGTAGGTGAACCTCAGACACTATAGTAACCCCAAATGGAGTAATTTCAGGTGACTTTCATTACTGTTTTCCATTCGCTTTCCCTTTAGCTATGAAATCCTTGCTGCCAATGCCATTCCAAAAGGATTTATGGATGGGAAACAGGCCTGCATCCTCATGGTGAGTAAATTTCAGGAGTAGGAGAACTAATTTCAAAGTAAGGACTGTACAATTAAACAGGAAATAACCCTTTCAAACCAGGAACATAACATTTTTCATGTTTCTAGTCGGGGTGCTGCTCCTCAGAATGTATTGCATTTTGTCCTAAGGTTAAACCTTCTCTTTTCCGACAGATGAAAGCCCTGGAGCTGGATCCCAACTTGTACCGGATCGGTCAGAGCAAGATCTTTTTCCGGACGGGAGTCTTGGCCCACTTGGAGGAAGAGCGGGACCTCAAGATCACCGACGTCATCATCACCTTCCAGGCTCAGTCCAGGGGATACCTGGCCAGGAAGTGAGGCCATTTGCATCCACACAGGGGGCTCGTTCTGTTTGGAACCACTTTCAGCAACGTGCAATGAGGCTAAACGTTTTGCATTTCCCCACAGGGCTTTTGCAAAGAGGCAGCAGCAATTGACGGCCATGAAGGTCATCCAGAGGAATTGTGTGGCTTACCTGAAGCTGCGGAACTGGCAATGGTGGAGACTCTTCACCAAAGTAAGGGCTGCTTCTACAGGGCTCTCTTTGTGGGAGATGACACGTATAAGGGCAGGTTTTGGACCATGAATCTGACTTTGACCTTGACCCTAAACCTGACCCTAACCTAACCCAATTTCTATATCTAGCCCAAATCTAATCCTTGACACTAACCCTAACTCTATGGCCCTAAACCTAAACCCAAATCTAATTGGAATCCTAACCCTGATCCTAAACTTAACCCCAACTCCAACCTCTAATTCTAACCACAAGTGTAACCCAAACCTTGTCTTACTCAACTGCTGAGTATGCCTGGCCTGTTTGGTATAAGTCTGCCCATTTATTTATTTATTTATTTATTTGGGGTTCTTCTACCCCGCCCTTCTCACCCCGAAGGGGACTCAGGGCGGCTTACAAAGGCAAGAGCACAATTCGATGCCTGCATCATAAAACAATCATACACAAAATTACATCAATTCACAGTTAACAACAGTTCATGCATTATAACCATAAAATCAATAAAATCAATAAAACCAATGCAAACCCAATTTCTCCTCTTACATGGTCAGCGTTCGCTAACTCATAGATCTAGTTTTACGTTCCACTTCATCAATCCTGTTGGTCTTACTCGCCTGATTGTCTAATTTAATTGCCAGAGTGCCCAAAGGCCTGGTCCCATAACCACGTCTTCACCCTCCTCCTAAAGGCGAGGAGGGATGATGATGCCCTGATTTCCCCCGGGAGTGAGTTCCACAGGTGAGGGGCCACCACTGAGAAAGCCCTGCTCCTCGTCCCCACCAGCCTCACTTGTGACAGTGGTGGGGTCGAGAGCAGGGCCTCCCCAGATGATCTCAGACTCCAGGGTGGGACATAGAGGGAGATACGTTCAGACAGATACACTGGACTGGAACCGTACAGGGTTTTGTAGGTCAAAACCAGCACCTTGAATTGTGCTCGGAACTGAATCGGCAGCCAGTGGAGCTGGCACAGCAGGGAGGTGGTATGCTCCCTGTATGTCGCTCCGGTGAGCAGTCTGGCTGCCGCTCGCTGGACTAGTTGAAGTTTCCGAACAGTCTTCAAGGGCAACCCCATGTAGAGAGCGTTGCAGTAGTCTATTTGGGATGTAACAAGAGCGTGGAGCAGGTGAACATAGCATTGAACGAAACATGCAGAATAATCATAGGATAATCTTAAATCACAGGATGTCTTAAACCTACACCTGTTGATAAACTCTACAAGCTAGCTGGCATGCCCCCCCCCCCCCGATGTGTGATGGGAAGTTGCTGCTAAATGTGATAGAAATAAGGCTGAGCACTGAAAACCATCCACTACATGGCTACCAGCTTCCTCCCAGCAGACTCTAATCAAGGAAAAGTTTTATGAGAACTACCACTCCTCTTGACGTCCCCCCAGCAACAGCAAGGGTATCACTCTGGGCAGCTAGACCAGGAAATCCCAACTAGATGGCCCCCCATGAGGGTCTTCCTCCAGGGGCAAACCAAGAATGGGCAACTTGGAAGTCCCTAAACAGACTCAGAAGTGGAGTGGGCAGATCAAAAGACAACCTGGCAAAAATGGCACTATTTAAAAGAATCCCACACCTTGTGTGACTGTGGCAGAACAACTCCACATCTGTATGCTTGTCCACTGTGCCCTGCCTCATGTACAGAAGAAGAATTGTTGGAGGCTACAGACAATGCCTTTGCTGTTGCCCGTTTTTATCAGTTTTATACCAATTTATACAATGCTTTTGATATGAAATAAATAAATAAATACCCAAAACCCTATGCCTAACAGTAGTCCACGCTCTGGTTAGACTACTGCAATGCTCTCTATGTGGGGTTGCCTTTGAAGACGGTTCGGAAGCTTCAATTAGTCCAACGCTCGGCAGCCATGATGTTAACAGGAGCGGAGACAGGGAGCATACAACCCCCCTGTTGCGCCAACTCCACTGGCTACCGATTTGCTACTGGGCTCAATTCAAAGTGCTGGCGTTAGCCTTTAAAGCCCTAAACGGTTCCGGCCCAAGCTACTTATCCGACCGCATCGCTGCCTATGAACCCACCAGGACTTTGAGATCTTCCGGGGAGGCCCTGCTCTCGATCTTGCCTGCTCCTCAAGCACGGCTGGCGGGGACGAGAGATAGGGCCTTCTCGGTGGTGGCTCCTCGGCTGTGGAACGCCCTCCCTACTGACATTAGACTAGCACCATCTCTAATGGTATTCCAAAAAAAAAGTGAAGACCTGGCTATTCAAGCAGGCGTTCGAACAATGAGTGCAATGATTGGTTAATGAACACTGGAATGGATCATTGGATGACGAATCTGGATCATGTTTTGATGATGAGATGATAGTGAATGGCTATTGTAGTAACTGTTAATTGATAATTGTTTATTGTTATTAATTATGCAACTCTATTAAGTTGATAACTGCTTTTATACTGTAATTATTGAATTTTGTTGTCTCCTGTTGTGAACCGCTGTGAGTCGCCTTCGGGCAAGGTAAATAAATAAATAACCCCACTCCATGCAGTCATGCTGGCCACATGACCTGGGAGGTGTCTATGGACAACGTCGGCTCTTCGGCTTAGAAATGGAGATGAGCACCACACCCCAGAGTCGAACATGACTGGACTTAATGTCAGGGGAAAACCTTTACCTTTACCTGTATGTCTAACCCCTAACATCTGACCCTAAGCCAAACCCTGATGTTGACTTTAGCCCCAGCTATAACCCTAAGTCTGTCTCCTGGACTCTAATCCTAAACCTAAAGCAGAACGTAACCTGAATCTTGATCCTAACTCTAATCCCTAACCTCTAACCATCAATCTAACGCCAACACTATGTCTAACTCCTGCCTCTGACCCTAACCTTCACCCCAACTCTAAACCAGTCTAAACTCTCACTCCTGACTCTGACTCTAGTCCAAAATGCCACCTGAACTCTGACCCTAACTCTAACCATGACCCTAATGCCATCCTGACCCAAACCCAAACGCACTAACAACCGATTGCAACCCGAACCCCCACCCCTTTGGACTACAAGTCCCAGAATCCTGAGTGTGGGCCCTTTGCTTTCCCAGGTGAAGCCACTGCTTCAAGTGACCCGCCAGGAGGAAGAGATGCAGGTCAAAGATGAGGAGCTGAAGGCAGTGAAGGAGCGGCAAATCAAGACGGAGAGCGAACTCAAGGAGCTGGAGCAGAAACACAGCCAGGTGAGGCCCTACCTGAAGATTCAGGGTGCTGTCCATGACTTCACCCAGGAGTCACCAAATAATCATCAATACAAGCAGCCAAATATATATCTGATTATCCTAGATTATCTGGCAGCATAGACTCATATAATCCAGTTCAAAGCAGATTAGCAGATTCTGAGATATAGGGCAGTGTAGACCAAGCCTCAGCCTGCTGTATTCCTCAGGCTGAGAAGTGCAGATGAGGGAGTTGCTGTTCTTGAGTGGGCTCTTGCTCCACTGCCTACTTCTCATCCAGGTTGCTTGTCCTCATAGACATTGTTGCTGACGCTGTGCCCCTTCTGTTTGCCTAGTTGACCGAAGAGAAGAACCAACTCCAAGAGCAGCTGCAGGCTGAGACGGAGCTGTACGCCGAGGCGGAAGAGATGCGGATTCGTCTGGCGGCCAAGAAGCAGGAGCTGGAGGAGATCCTGCACGAAATGGAGGCCCGGATCGAGGAGGAGGAAGAGCGTGGGCAGCAGCTGCAGACCGAGAAGAAGAAGATGCAGCAGCAGATGCTGGTGGGTTTTACTCCAAACTATGGTGGAGTCAAACCCAAAGTGCCAAAGTTTCCCCCCAAAAATGGCTTTCAAAATACTTGAAAGCAGTGAACCCACTCTGGGTTTTACTCCGAACTTTAATGGAGCCGTATTCAAGGTGCTAAAGGTTTTCCTCTCAAAACTCCTATCATGCCTTGTATATATGTAGCTCAGAGTTTCAACTGGCAGCCAATGGAGTGTGGTTTGAATACTGGATTCTGGAAGAGCAGAGTTCAAGTGCCACTCAGCCATGGAGTCCCACCTTGAGTAAATCACACACTCTCAACTACAGAGGAAGCCTAGCAGGGATCCGAACACAAGTCCCAAGAGTCCAAGAACCTTTCTTTGCAGTTGAGAGAGTGTGAATTGCCCAAAGCCAGCCACCAAAGCCCCTTCCATGGCTTAGCAGGGATTCGAACCAAGGTTCTTGGGCTCAAACTGGTGTGAATACTCTTTCAACCTTAAAAAAAACCTCTTTAATCTGTTTTCAGTGGGACAGAGTACATCAGGCACTTTCAGATAAAGAAGTAGACACACAGATTCTGGAACTGTGTTTTATCTATATAAATAAAAATGTAATGTTCGTTTGTGGGATTAACATAACTCAAAAACCACTGGGCGAATTGACACCAAATTTGGACACAATACACCTCTCAGGCCAACAAATGACCATCACTCATAAAAACACTGGAAAACACAGCAGAAGAGACTTAAAAGCCAAAAAAAACCAAAACATTACAACGCCTGCGCAAAATCACACACACACATATACGCAAACACACATATATACACATATACACAAATATATACACACAGATATACACACAGAAAACACATATACACAGACTGGGCCACAGCAACGCATGGCAGGGGACAACTAGTAATAGCTATAATGGTAAAAATCACATATATCCCCTCACTACCTCTGAGGATGCTTGCCATAGATGCAGGCGAAACGTCAGGAGAAAATGCCTCTAGAACATGGCCATATAGCCCAGAAAAACCTACAACAACCCAGTGATTCCGGCCATGAAAGCCTTCGACAATACAAAAATCACATATACTCCAACATTCACTCATAATCTGTACATTCATCATTCATACTCACCATCCCTTCTCCGTTCAGACCTAATGCTGCTGGAAAGACAGGCAGGTGGACAGAGCTGCATCCCTGCAGAATCTGGCACACAATTGAAAAAGAAAAGGGTCTCTTATGTAGAACTTTTTTGGTTATCCATTATTTGGTTGTTTAGCTAACCTCTGTCATTCAGCTCCAACTTGCTGGACCTTCATTAATTCTGAAACAGTTTGCTTCTTTAACTTAAAGAACTATTATCTCTGACTATGTAAACATGAGTTGTTTACACCCTAACATTCTCAGGTCAGTTCTCATCAGCACCTTTCTTGCCAACGTTCATTGAAGTCTTCACCTCCTTTGTTCTCCATAATTAAGCAGTTTTCCAGGTTCCATTTTTAGGATGGTGTCGTCAGCCTTGCCAGACCTTAATAGGCTGTAGCCAGACTGCCAAACATATGATTCATTCAATCCACTCATCACAAAACCATAGGAGCCCCCGGTGGTGCAGTGGGTTAAACCCCTGTGCCGGCAGGACTGAAGACCGACAGGTCGCAGGTTCAAATCCGGGGAAAGGCGGATGAGCTCCCTCTATCAGCTCCAGCTCTTCATGCGGGGACATGAGAGAAGCCTCCCACAAGGATGATAAAAACATCAAATCATCCAGGGGTCCCCTGGGCAACATCCTTGCAGACGGCCAGTTCTCTCACACCAGAAGCGACTTGCAGTTTCTCAAGTCGCTCCTGACACGACCAAAATCACAAAACCATTATACCATTTCTCATAGCTGTTGCGATGTTGCCTACCTTGGGTCTTGCCAACGTATCTGAGGTTCATCCCAGTTTTTTGCCTATTCCTTCCCATCCCAACTTCTTCCTAAAAGGATCTGGAGGACCAGCTGGAAGAAGAGGAAGCCGCCCGGCAGAAACTGCAGCTGGAGAAAGTGACAGCGGAAGCCAAGATCAAGAAGCTGGAGGATGACATCTTGGTGATGGATGACCAGAACATCAAGCTCACTAAGGTAGGTGCAAAGAGGGAAGAGTGTTGAATGAACGATGGCGGAGGGGTTCTTCCCGTCCAGATTCCATCCATCTATCCATCTCTCCCTCTTTCCCTTTCACAGGAGAGGAAGCTGATGGAGGAGCGTATCAGTGACTTGACCACCAACCTGGCGGAGGAGGAGGAGAAGGCCAAGAACCTGACCAAGTTGAAGAACAAACACGAGTCTATGATCTCAGAGCTGGAGGTGCGGTTGAAGAAGGAGGAGAAGGGCCGCCAGGAGCTGGACAAGGCCAAGCGGAAGCTGGAGGGCGAGGCCAGCGACCTCCATGAGCAGATCGCTGACCTCCAGGCCCAGATTGCGGAACTCAAGGCCCAGCTGGCCAAGAAAGAGGAGGAGCTGCAAGCCGCACTGGCCAGGTGCCCCCTAGGGAGCAAGGGGGAGGGGTTAATGAGGCAGTTAATGAGGCAGTCCGCACCCCGCTTCTCCTCCCAGGAAGCTCTTAATGGCCAATACAAGGGATCTCTGATATTTGGCAGAAAGCTCTTAATGACTATTACAAGGGACCTTAGCTTTTTTGGCTAAGTACACCCTGTAATGTTCATTAATAGCTCCCCAGTTTCAGTTTTAGCCATGGTCAGTCAAAATCTCCCGATATTGCTTTTAGTCCAGTTTTATTTATATCTTTGTTATTTCTATATATTATTAATATCATCTCAGGAGGAACTGCTTACAGCATAGATGAAACAGGGAGCTTTTAATGACTAAAGAACAAAAGTCCTCTGTGATGGTCACTGAAAGCTTCCTGTTTCCATTTTCAACCTGATATTATTTATAGTTATCTACATTTGTATATATTACTCACAGCACAGATAGAAACAGGAAGCTTTTAAGGGCTATTGCAGGAGACCTTCCCCTTTTGTCTAAGGACGCTCTGTAATTGTCATTAATAGCTTCCCACCTCACTTGCAACCCACTTTCAATGTCATTTATACCCCATCTTAATTTAAAGACCACCTTATTCTTCCACTAAAGGCTTGAAGATGAAATGGGACAGAAGAACAACGCCTTGAAGAAAATCCGGGAGTTGGAGGCCCACATCTCAGACCTCCAGGAGGATCTGGACTCGGAGCGGGCGGCCCGGAATAAGGCCGAGAAGCACAAGCGGGACCTGGGTGAGGAGTTGGAGGCCCTCAAGACGGAGCTGGAGGACACCCTGGACAGCACCGCCACCCAGCAGGAACTCAGGTGGGCCCTCGGGGTCCTGGGCAGCGGTAAATGGGGCTCAGGGATGGTGCACAGCAAAGTTTAATTTTTCTTGTTTCGCAGGAAGCTTCTAATGACAGTTGCAAGGGATCTTTACCGTTTGGATAAGAAATCCCTGTAATGTGAACTGAGTGCATTTAATTACCATTGCAGGGGAACTTGGCTGTTTAGTAGGTAGCTTACAATGACATTTGCAAGGAATCCTTGTCGTTTGGAAAAGGACCCCCTGAAATGGTCACTGAATGCTTTTAATGACTGTTGCCTGGTGATTGTTGCAGGGGAACGTGACTGTTTAGTAGGAAGCTTTTAATGACTATTACGGGAGGACCTTGTCTGTTAAGCAGGAAGCTTTTAATGACTATTATGGGGGACCTTGGCTGTTTAGCAGGTAGATTTTAATGTCAATTACGGAAGACTTTCGGCTGTTTAGCAGGAAGCTTTTAATGACCATTACAGGGTACCTTGGCTATTTAGTAGGAAGCTTTTGATTACCTTTAACAGGTCCCTTGGCTGTTTAGTAGGAAGCTTTTGATGACTATTATGGGGGACTTTGCCTGTTTAGTAGGAAGCTTTTAATGACCATTACAGGGTACCTTGGCTATTTAGTAGGAAGCTTTTGATGACTATTATGGGGGACCTTGCCTGTTTAGTAGGAATCTTTTAATGACCATTACAGGGTACCTTGGCTATTTAGTAGGAAGCTTTTGATGACCTTTAAGGGATCCCTTGGCTGTTTAGCAGATAGCTTTTAATGACCATTATGGGGGATCATGGCTGTTTAGTAGGAAGCTTTTGATGATCTTTAAGGGATCGCTTGGCTGTTTAACAGGTAGCTTTTAATGCCCATTACGGGGGAAATTGGCTGTTTAGTAGGAAGCTTTTGATGACCATTATAGGGTACCTTGGCTGTTTAGTGGGAAGCTTTTGATGACCTTCAAGGGATCGCTTGGCTGTTTAACAGGTAGCTTTTAATGCCCATTACGGGGGACCTTGGCTGTTTAGTAGGAAGCTTTTGATGACCATTATAGGGTACCTTGGCTGTTTAGTGGGAAGCTTTTGATGACCTTTAAGGGGTCGCTTGGCTGTTTAACAGGTAGCTTTTAATGACCATTACAGGGTACCTTGGCTGTTTAGTGGGAAGCTTTTGATGACCTTTAAGGGATCCCTTGGCTGTTTAACAGGTAGCTTTTAATGCCCATTACGGGGGACCTTGGCTGTTTAGTAGGAAGCTTTTGATGACCATTATAGGGTACCTTGGCTGTTTAGTGGGAAGCTTTTGATGACCTTTAAGGGGTCGCTTGGCTGTTTAACAGGTAGCTTTTAATGACCATTACAGGGTACCTTGGCTGTTTAGCAG
The DNA here is from genome assembly GCF_037176765.1 of Anolis sagrei. Taxonomy (NCBI): domain Eukaryota; kingdom Metazoa; phylum Chordata; class Lepidosauria; order Squamata; family Anolidae; genus Anolis; species Anolis sagrei. The sequence goes on along the minus strand of NC_090035.1, from coordinate 13,833,623 downwards.
GAAGCTTTTAATGACCATTACGAGGACCTTGGCTGTTTAGTAGGAAGCTTTTAATTACCTTTAACAGGTCCCTTGGCTGTTTAGTAGGAAGCTTTTGATTACCTTTAACAGGTCCCTTGGCTGTTTAGTAGGAAGCTTTTAATGACTATTATGGGGGACCTTGTCTGTTTAGTAGGAAGCTTTTAATGACCATTACAGGGTAACTTGGCTGTTTAGTAGGAAGCTTTTGATGACCTTTAAGGGGTCCCTTGGCTATTTTGCAGGTAGCTTTTGAGGACCATTACGGGGTATCTTGGCTGTTTAATAGGAAGCTTTTAATGACAATTACATACAAATGCACCCCGCGTCCCCTTCCTTGTGCACCTCAGGGCCAAGAGGGAGCAGGAAGTGACTGTCCTGAAGCGGGCGCTGGAGGAGGAGACGCGAACCCATGAAGCCCAGGTCCAGGAGATGCGACAGAAACACACGCAGGCCGTGGAGGAGCTGGCAGAGCAGTTGGAGCAATTCAAGCGGGTAAAGATGGGCCGTTCGGTCTCGGTTCTATAAGGAGGGACCTGTGACCCTTGGGTCCAGTGGAGCTCCCTTTCCTGGAGGTTTTGAAGCAGAGGCTTGGTGTCCATCAGTTGAGAGGGCTTGGATGGTGACTTATTTTTTTTTAATCATTTTAATTTTGACAAGTTAAAACAAAACCTTTATAACTATGTACAAACAAACAAAAAGTTCAAGATAATTGTTCTAGAATAAAACAAAACAAATGACTACTACTACATTCTCTATATCAGAAAACATTAACTCTGTATTATCTAATCTAAGGGCTCAACATTCTTTGTCAGATGATGATATACTATCAATATTCTACACCCATTAAACAAAATAACCATTGATTCATCCTTTCACAACATAATAACACACTTCTAATAAAAAAACACCTCCATCTTTGCTGGAGGAGCACAATGAATACTTCCCATGTCTTTCTTAAGTTAGTTAGAGATTTGTATTTGTGCCCTTTTCCATGACCACCTCATATGATAAAAAGTGCTCAGCTTTTTCAGCAGTCACTACATCTTAACAATCTTTTCCAGTGTCATCTGTACATCATCTTATAGGAATTTTCTTTCAGTGCTAATTTCAAACTCATTGTCCTGGCCCTTTCCCACGGTTCCATTCATTCCATTCTGTGCCCACTTGACCATACTTTCAGACATGGTGGAAGGAAGGGGGTGGGACTGGATGGCCTCTGGAGGTCCCTTCCAACCATATGCTTCTATGACGATCTCAGGCCAAAGCCAACCTGGACAAAACCAAGCAGGGCTTGGAGAAGGACAACGCTGACCTCAGCAATGAGGTCCGGTCGCTCAACCAGGCCAAGCAGGAAGTGGAGCACAAGAAGAAGAAGCTGGAAGGGCAACTCCAGGAACTCCAGACCAAGTTTGCAGAAGGAGAACGGGTCCGGACGGAGCTGGGAGAAAAAGTCAACAAGCTACAGGTGACAGGGGGGCCTTCTCCTGGACATTATTTTGGTTTTACAAGAAGGACAAAAACAGATAAGGAAATGCATGCTTTTTGATGGCCTTCAACTCTAAGTGTAGTTTGTGCAAACACCAGGAATGCCTGTTTTAATAAAGCTGGAATCACTAATTGTCAATATCTGGGAGTTTTGCAAAGTTAGAGTTCCCTTCCTTGAAAAACCAAAGTTCTAGACCTCACCTCTGAGGATGCTTGCCATAGATGCAGGTGAAACATCAGGAGAGAATGTCTGTAGAACATGGCCATATAGCCCAAAAAACCTACAACAGCCCAAAGTTCCAGATGTTGAAAGAGAAAGAAGGAAGGAAGGAAGGAGGGAGGGAGAGAGGGAAGGAAGGAAGGAGGGAGAGAGGGAAGGAAGGAAGGAAGGAAGGAAGGAAGGAAGGAAGGAAAAAAAGAAGGAAGGAGAAGATAAAAAGAAAAAAGGAAGAAACCAAGTTGCTGTGAATTTTCCAGGCTGTATGGCCATGTTCCAAAAGGAAGGAACATTTAATATATTTTTTTGAAACCAGGAACTCTTGTTTTTTTCAAAACTAGAAACTGCAATATTTTGCATTTTGTGGTCTGGGCAGAAAAGTGTTTTGCAAATTTGGGACATAAAACCAAGTGCTGGACCAAAATAACCTGTAGGGTTTTTTCCCCATTTTTCCTAGGTGGAAGTGGAGAATGTGACGGGGCTTTTGAGTGAGGCCGAAAGCAAGACCATCAAGCTGAACAAGGACGTCTCGACCCTGAGCTCCCAGCTGCAGGACACTCAGGTGGGGCGCAAACCTCCAATGACCCTGGTTGGGATTCAGCTTCAAGGAAGACACTGACTGTGCATTTCCTCTTCCTTCCTTCCTTCCTTCCTTCCTTCCTTCCTTCCTTCCTTCCTTCCTTCCTTCCTTCCTTCCTTCCCTCCTTCCCTCCTTCCCTCCCTCCCTCTTTCTTTCTTTCTTTCTTTCTTTCTTTCTTTCTTTCTTTCTTTGGATTTTGCAGGAGCTTCTCCAAGAAGAGACGCGGCAGAAGCTCAACTTGTCCACCAAACTTCGCCAAATGGAGGATGAGAAGAACAGCTTGCAGGACCAACTGGATGAAGAGATGGAGGCCAAGCAGAACCTGGAGCGGCACATTTCCACCCTCAATGTCCAGGTAGGGAATATTATCATCATCATCCTGCTTTTCTTTCTTGGTCACGACTTTAATATATAGATGATAGCTAGCTAGCTAGCTAAATGATAGATAGATGGTAGGTAGGTAGGTAGATAGTAACTAGCTAGCGAGCTAAATGATAGATAAATAGATGATAGATGGTAGATAGACAGATGACAGATACATATTAGGTAGATAGGACAGATAGATAGATGATAGATAGATAGATAGATAGATAGATAGATAGATAGTAGCTAGCTAGCTAAATGATAGAGAAATAGATGATAGATAGATGACAAATAGCTAGATGATTGATAAATTATAGATTGAAGATAGATAGATAGATAGATAGATAGTAACTAGCTAGCTAAATGATAGATAAATAGATGATAGATAGACGACAAATAGCTAGATGATTGATAAATTATAGATTGATGATAGATAGATAGATAGACAGACAGACAGACAGACAATAGATGGATAGATAGACAGATAATAGATAGATGGATAGGTAAATTATAAATAGATGATAGATATTATCTACTTTGAGTCTTTTTGGAGACAGAAAAAGCGGGGCAGAAATATACATAATAATAATAATAATAATAATAATAATAATAATAATAATAATAATAATTGCACCCTGATCCCATTAAAGAAGGGAAGTGCGCCGGCTTTGGGACCGCATGACTTCCAGCTTCACTTTCCCCTTTCTATCTTTTCCTGATGCCGATGGCAGCTGTCGGACTCCAAGCGGAAGCTGCAGGAATACGTGGCCACTGTGGAAAACATGGAGGAAGGCAAGAAGCGGCTGCAGAAGGAGGTTGAGGGCTTGACGCAGCAATTTGAGGAGAAGGCGGCCTCCTACGACAAGCTGGAGAAGACCAAGAACCGCCTGCAGCAGGAGCTGGACGACCTAGTGGTGGACCTGGACAACCAGCGGCAGATGGTCTCCAACCTGGAGAAGAAGCAGAAGAAGTTCGACCAGGTACGTGTCCTCTGCGTTCCCTTCCTTAGCTTTGAGTGATCATCCTGATGACCAACCTCCATCTCTCCCTTTCCTTCCTGGGCAGATGCTGGCGGAGGAGAAGACCATCTCCTCTAAGTTTGCAGAAGAGCGGGACCGTGCTGAGGCCGAGGCTCGGGAGAAGGAGACCAAGGCCCTGTCCTTGGCACGAGCCCTGGAGGAGGCCCTGGAGGCCAAGGAGGAGCTGGAAAGGGCCAACAAGGCCTTGCGGGCTGAGATGGAGGACCTAGTCAGCTCCAAGGACGACGTCGGGAAGAACGTAGGTCACTACTGAGACGTGGTTTGGTCCCTGGCCAGAGAAGGGCCTTGGCTACAGGAGCGCTCCTGATCCTTCTCCTTTTCCACTGTCCTCTTCCTCCTCTTCTCACTCGGCCTCTTTTTCTTTCTTCTTCACTCCTCCTCCCTTCATCCTCTTTTCTTGCCTCATCTTTCCACTTTTTCTCCTCTCTCTTCTGCTGTTTTGTGTTCTGCAATCATCCTCTATCTTCTCTTCTTTTTCTTCTGCTTCTTCGTCCTTGTCCCTTTTTCTTCCTTCTCCTTTCTCCTCCTTTTCTCTTTCTTTGTCATTCCTCCTTCCCCCTTCTCTTCCTCCTCCTCCTCTTATTCTCCCTCCTCCTCTTCTTCTTTCTCTCCTGCTCATTTGGGTGTCGCTATCATCCTTTTTTCTCATCTACTTCTTCCTCTTCTTCCTCTTTATTCCTCCTCCTTTATCCTTCTTTTCTCTTTCTTCCTCATCCCACTTTTTCCCCTCCTCCTCTTCTTCGTCTTTCTGTCCTGCTTTTTGGGTGTTGCTGTCACCCTTATCTTTCTCCTCTGTTTCTTCCTCTCATTCCTCTTTTTCCCTTCTTTCTTTTCCTTTCCTTTCTTCTTCATCTCCTTCTTGTCTTCTTCTTTCTCTCCTACTCTTTTGGGTGTCGCTATCATCCCTTTTTCTCCTCTACTTCTTCCTCTCATTCCTCTTTAGCCCTCCTCCTTTATCTTTCTTTTCTATTTCTTCCTCATCACTCTTTTTCCCCTCCTCCTCCTCTTCTTCTTTCTTTCCTGCTTTTTGGGTGTTGGTATCATCCTCTTCTTTCTCCTCTATTTCTTCCTCTCATTCCTCTTTTTCCCTTCTTTCTCCTCCTTTCCTCTTTCTTCTTCATCTCCTCCTTGTCTTCTACTTCTTTCTCTCCTGCTCTTTTGGGTGTTGTTTTCCTTCTCCCTCTATGTCTACTTGACCTTTGCTCTTTGCCCCTTTGGAAGGTCCACGACCTGGAGAAGTCCAAGCGGGCGTTGGAGCAGCAGGTAGAGGAGATGAAGACGCAGCTGGAAGAGCTAGAGGATGAGCTCCAGGCCACGGAGGATGCCAAGCTGCGGCTGGAGGTCAACATGCAGGCCCTCAAGGGGCAGTTCGAGCGTGATCTCCAGGCTCGGGATGAGCAGAACGAGGAGAAGCGTCGCCAGCTCCAGAAGCAGGTGGGCAAGACATTAGGGCTTGGAGAGAGGGCTGGTTCCCGGTTCTGAATCCCTGATGCCAACGGTGGGATCCTCCCCTGATGCACAACCCCTCTTTATTCTGTCCCTTCAGCTCCACGAAATGGAGGTGGAACTGGAGGATGAGCGGAAGCAGCGGGGTTTGGCTGCTGCGGCCAAGAAGAAGCTGGAGGTGGACCTCAAGGACCTGGAAGGTCAGGTGGACTCAGCCAACAAGGGCCGGGAGGAGGCCATCAAGCAGCTACGGAAACTGCAGGTGGGTCCTGGGTGGGCCTCGTGAGCCATCCAGTCCAACCCCTTTCTATCTTTATGCAGGAGAAGCGCAATGAAAGCCCCCTCAGCAGATGGCCTTCCAGCCTCTGTTTAATAATAATAATAATAATAATACAATACAATACTGGGTGCAGTGCCTAAAGACCTTGGCCTGCACTTAAATATAATCGGCATTGACAAGATAACCAGTTGCCAGCTGCAAAAGGCCACCCTACTGGGATCTGCATGCATTATTTACTTGGGAAGTGTCCAGTGTGTGCTCCAATACAACAGCCAGCAGAGTGATCTTGTTTGCTGTAGACTCATTATTTGTGTTTCAAATAATAATACAATCATAGTAATCTAGAGTTGGAAAAAACCCCCAAAGGCCATCCAGTCCAATCCTTTCTTCCATACAGTAAAAACACAACCAAAGTAGCCCCGACAGATGGCCAGCCAGCTTCTAATTATTATTATTAGAGCAGGAGAGAAATAATAATAATAATAATAATAATAATAATAATAATACAACCGTAGTATCTTAGAGTTGGATGGGACCCCAAAGGCCATCCAAAGCACCCCAACAGATGGCCGCACAGCTTCTGTTTAAAGCCTCCAAGGAAGGAGCTTCAACTACACTCTGAGGCAGAGAGTTCCACTGTTGAACTGCTCTCATAGTCAGGAAGTTCTTCCTGATGTTCAGGTGGAATCTCATTTCCTGTATTTTGAACCCATAGCTCCACTGAGTCCCAGACTCCAGGGCAGCAAACAGAAAAGCACAACCAAAGCATCCCCAACAGATGGCCATCCAGCTTCTGTTTAATAATAATAATAATAATAATAATAATAATAATAATAATAATAATGCAACCGTAGTATCCTAGAGCTGGAAGGGACTCCAAAGGCCATCCAGTCCAACCTTTCTTCCATACAGGAAAAGCACAACCAAAGCACCCCCGACAGATGGCCAACCCGCCTCTGTTTAAAGACTCCAAGGAAGGAGCTTCCACCATACTCTGAGGCAGAGAGTTCCACTGTTGAACTGCTCTCATAGTCAGGAAGTTCTTCCTGATGTTCAGGTGGAATCTCCTTTCCTGTATTTTGAACCCACAGCCCTACTGAGCCCTAGTCTCCAGGGCAGCAGAAAGGAAGCCTGCTCCCTCCTCTGTATGACATTCTTTCACATATTTAAACATAGCTATCATATCTCCTCCTCCCTGAGAAGGAGATATTGCTCTTCTTCCTTGTCTCTTCTGCCTTTTCCCTCCTTGGTCCTCTTCCTCCTTCCACCCTTCTTTCATTTTCCCTCCATGTTTAAACCACAACAGTTGTATTTAGATTTCTTTCCGTGTCAGAAGGGACTTGAGAAACTGCAAGTCGCTTCCGGTGTTAGAAAGTTGGCCGTCTGCAAGGATGTTGCCTGGGGGATGCCTGGATGTATTGATGTTTTACCATCCTTGTGGGAGGCTTCTCTCATGTCCCTGCATGTGAAGCTGGAGCTGACAGAGGGAGCTCAACCCGCTCTCCCCATATTTGAACTACTGATCTTTTCATCAGCGGTCCTGCGGTCACAAGGGTTTAATCTAATGCGCCACTGGGAGGCTCAATTTCTTCACTTTGGGGTCTCTTTATGATGTCCCTTAGGTGCCCCACCCTTTCCGGTTACAGTTAGCAGTCACCTTTTAGGGCAATGGTTGTGTCAGAATCTGTGCGGACGAGACCCAAACCCGCTTCATTTGTCCCTTTTCAGGCCCAGATGAAGGACTTCCAGCGGGAGCTGGACGATGCCCGGGCCGCGAGGGAAGAGGTCTTTGCCACGGCCAGAGAGAACGAGAAGAAGGCCAAGAACCTGGAGGCCGAGTTGATGCAGCTCCAAGAGGTCAGCCGGGCAGCGGTGGATGAGGGGGACTGCAGTCCAGACCTTGGGGACTTTGGGGCAGGAAGGTCCACAGGGCCACCGTCCAATGCCCAAGGCAATGGCTTCCATGCTGATGGAGAGAAGATTTGAAAAGTGAAGTTTTAAGAATGGGTTCCAGAGAGGGAGGAAGATGGAGTGAGAAGAGAGTGAAGGAATTTGGGAGAGATAAGCATTGCCAAGCACCAAGGGAAAGAAGTCTCACCTTCTGGACTTCCCTAAACCTTCCTAAAAAAATTATAACATTCTGGGTGATGAGTCAACTCTGTATAGTCTCTTAAGGCATGCGATTCTCTTCTTTTGGGTAGGATTTGGCAGCCGCAGAACGGGCCAAGAAGCAAGCGGAGCAAGAGAAGGACGACTTGGCGGAAGAGCTGGCCAGCGCCACTTCGGGCAGGTAAGGCTCTATGGGCCTCCTTCAGACCGAACTTTAGAGGTTGCCCTCAAGGAGGTAAAGTATATCTATATAAATAAAAATGTAATGTTTGTATGTGGGATTAACATAACTCAAAAACCATTGGGCAAATTGACACCAAATTTGGACACAATACACCTATCAGGCCAACGAGTGACCATCACTCATAAAAACACTTTAAAAGCCATTTTTTAAAAAAAATACATTACAACACATGCACAAACCACATATATACACATATACACATATGTAAAATATAATAATAATACAACTTTATTTATACCCCGCTACCATCTCCCCAAGGGACTCGGTGCGGCTTCCATGAGGCCGAGACCAAAGTATATCAACAGTAAAAGCAATAAGAAAACAATCAATACAACAGTTAAAATAAATCTCATAAACAAAAGTAAACAATAGACAAAGTAAACAAATAACAAGCATTTAAAACCTATGGCTGGGCCAAATGTAATAATTTAAAATTTAAAAAATAATGCTGGACATGGACAAGGTAGGATATAATTGGGATAGGGTTTTCAGGTAGAGATGGGGTGCGCAGACAATCCTAAATCAGTGATAAAGTGCATTTAGGGACATATTGCTGAGGGTACACATACATACATACACACAAAATACACACAAAAAACACATATACGCAGACTGGGCCACAGCAACGTGTAGGGAACAGCTAGTATATGAGTGTGTGTTGAGCCCCCAGTGGCGCAGTGGGTTAAACTGCTGAGCTGCTGAGCTAGTTGACCGAAAGGTCACAGGTTCGAATCCGGGGAGCAGCATGAGCTTCTGCTGTCAGCCCCAGCTTCTGCCAACCTAGCAGTTCAAAAAATACAAAGGTGAGTAGATCAATTGGTACCACTCCGGTGAGAAGGTAACGGTGCTCCATGCAGTCCTGCTGGCCACATGACCTTGGAGGTGTCTATGGACAATGCCAGCTCTTTGGCTTAGAAATGGAGATGAGCACCAACCCCCAGAGTCAGACACGCCTGGACTTAATGTCAGGGGAAAACCTTTACCTTTACCTAGATAGATAGATAGATAGATAGATAGATAGATAGATAGATAGATAGATAGATAGGATTGGGTGCCTTGAATAGACCTCTCCTGGTGTCTTGCATGGAGTTCCTCTAAAGTTTGGACTAAAACACGAAGCAAAGGTTCTGTTTAGAGAGCTGATGCAATGTCACTCACTTCTGTGGTTATTTTTCTGGAAAATCCAGTGAGAGCAAAAGTCATGAGTTGGGAATATTCATTTTGATCGGGTTGCTGTGAACTTTCCGGGCTGTATGGCCATGTTCCAGAAGCATTCCCTCCTGATGTTTAGCCCACATCTATGGCAGGCATCCTCAGAGGTTTTCAGATCTTATAACCTTTGAGTATGCGTATCATAGATGTGGGCTAAACATCAGGAGAGAATGCTTCTGGAACATGGCCATACAGCCCGGAAAACTCACAGCAACCCAGTGATTCCAGCTATGAAAGCCTTTAACAATTCATTTTGACCCCTCTCTGGATGTGAGAAGGGAGCTGTAGGTTCCAAGAGTCCCAATATGATCCTATTTGGATGTTTATGGGGTTCCCAATTTTTGGAAGAAAAGTCCTAATCTAGGATGTCAACAGTATTCTAACTTGGTCTTTATGGGGTTTTGGAAAGAAATTCCTAATTTAGGATGTTGACAGTATCCCAATCTGGTCTATATGGGGAAGGAAAGCCAGGGCATTGGTGGGAATCCATAGAAATCAATGGAATCTTGTTTCCCTCCTTGGTGTCCAGGACCAGCCTGCAGGACGAGAAGCGCCGTTTGGAGGCCAGGATCTCGCAGTTGGAGGAAGAGCTGGAGGAGGAGCAGGGCAACATGGAGGCCATGAGCGACCGCTTCCGGAAGGCCGTCCAACAGGTACGCCGGCCCTCCCAAATGGGATGGGAAGCAAGGCACTTTTGGGGATTTAAGGACTACAGAGTCCATTGTCTTGGTTGCATCTTTGCAGTCGGAGCAACTGAGCAACGAACTGGCCTCGGAGCGAGCGGCGGCGCAGAAGAACGAGAGCGGGCGGCAGCAGCTGGAGCGGCAGAACAAGGAGCTGCGGTCCAAGTTGCAGGAGATGGAGGGGGCTGTCAAGTCCAAGTTCAAGGCCACCGTCACGGCCCTCGAGGCCAAGATCGCGCAGCTGGAGGAGCAGCTGGAGCAGGAGGCCAGGTAGGGCACAGTGTCACAGTTCACCTTGTTCTCCTTCAAACAAAGAGGGTCCATATCCCAGTCCATACACAGAGAGGGCTTGAACCAAAGCATCAGTCCACAATCCCAGTAAATTAGGATCTATGTTCCAAGGTCAAGCAAGCCAGTAAGTAACAGTTTAACACTATGTAACAAACTTTGAAAATATTTATGTTCCTGGTTTGAAAGTGTTATTTCCTGTTTAATCGTGAGGTACTTACTTGGAAAGTTGTTGTTCTACTCCAAAATTTTTGTTTTTATGGCTGCCGCAAAATATATTGAATTGGTTCAATTCTACGTATATATTATTGAATATAGTTGCCTCGCCCACTCCGAACGTATTCTCCCCTATGAACCATCAAGATTACGAAGATTGTCTGGAGGGGCCCTGCTCTTGGTCCCGCTGGCCTCACAAGCGCGGCTGGTGGGGACGAAGGACAGGGCCTTCTCGGTAGTGGCCCCGCAACTCTGGAACTCTCTCCCGCCAGAGGTTAGAACCTCCCCAACAATCCTGACATTCAGGAAACAGGTGAAATCGTGGTTATGGAGACAGGCTTTCGAAGAATGAGACAATGATCTGGATGGAAGACGGTGTATATTCGATTTTAGTATGACGACTGACCACTGTAGTTTTAAATATATGTGCTTTTTAAAATGTTTTATTGTAATGTGTATTTTGATATTTTACTGATTGTATGTGATTTTATGGTTGGAAACCAGGCTGAGTCCCTCTTATGAGGTGAGAAGCTCGGTATATAAAACTTTGAAATAAATAAATAAAATAAAATATTGAATGTGGGCTAGGCAAAACTACGGTTAGGTGGATCTGTAATTGGTTAAGGGAACGAACCCAAAGGGTGATTCTCCCCAATGCTTCGTCTTCATCCTGGAAAGAAGTGGCGAGTGGAGTGCCTTTAGCAGGGTTCTGTCCTGAGCCCAGTCCTGTTCAACATCTTTATTATGGCCACCAGAGTGGCAATTCTTAGTAGATTTTAATTGTATTGTTTTAATGTTTTTAACTATTTATAATTATTGACTGTTTGTTTTTATTATGCATATATTGAGGCATCGAATTGCTGCCGATTGGAAGCCACCCTGAGTCCTCCCTAGGGGGTTGAGAAGGGCGGGGTACAAATATTCAAAATAAATAATAATAATAATAATAATATTAATGACTTAGATGAAGGGTTAGAAGGTAGGATCATCATGATTGCAGACAGAACCAAATTGGGAGGGATAGTTAATACTCCAGAAGACAGGAACAGAATTCAAAATGATCTAAACGAATGAGAGAGATGGGCCGAAACTAACAAAATGAAGTTCAACGGGGACAAATGCAAGATACTCCACTTAGGCAGAAAAAATAAAATGCAAAGATACAGAACGAGGGATGATGACTGCCTTGACAGCAGTATGTGTGAAAAACATCTTGGGAGTCCTCGTGGACAGGAAGGTGAACCTGAGTCAACAATGTCATGTGATGGCTAAAAAAGCCAGTGGGATTTTGGCCTTCATTAATAGGGATCCAGAAAAGTCATGCTCCCCCTCTCTTCTGCCTTGATCAGACCACTTCTGGAATCACACTGTGTCCAATTCTGGGCACTGCAATTGAAGGGAGATGTTGACAAGCTGGAATGTGTCCAAAGGAGGGCGACTAAAATGATCAAGGGTCTGGAGAACAAGCCTTATGAGGAACGGCTTAAAGAGTTGGGCATGTTTAGCCTGAAGAAGAGAAAGCTGAGAGGAGACATTATAGCCATGTATCAATATGTGAAGAGAAGTCATAGGGAGGAAGGAGCATGCTTGTTTTCTGCGGCCCTGGAGACTAGGACGTGGAGCAATGACTTCAAACTACAGGAAAGGAGATTCCATCTGAACATTAGGAAGACCTTCCTGACTGTGAGAGCTGTTCAGCAGTGGAACTCTCTGCCCCGGAGTGTGGTGGAGGCTCCTTCTTTGGAGGCTTTGAAACAGAGGCTGGATGGCATCTGTCGGGGGTACTTTAAATGCAATTTTCCTGCTTCTTGGCCAGATGGGGTTGGACTGGATGGCCCATGAGGTCTCTTCCAACTCAAGGATTCTATGGTTCTATGGTTCAGACTCATTGAAAAACTAGAGCAAAATGTGTCATTGCAGGATGTCCCTTCTGCAGATACAAAGTTTTTGCAGTTTAATATCCTTTCCCCATGTTTTTATGATAGAACCAATTAGGAAATGACATTTATAACGCAGGAACAAAACTCGTGTCACTTAGTCCTACTGAATTTCCTGTACTTCTTTTCTAGGGTGACTTGATCCCATTTATGTTTTGCTTTCCCCAGTTTGCTTTTTGCTCTCAATTGCATCACATGGACGAGCTTCCCTAATCATTCAGAATAAAAACCCGCTCCCGTCCCTTTTGCAGGGAAAAGCAGACAGCCACCAAGACCCTGCGGCAGAAAGACAAGAAGCTCAAGGAGGTTTTGCTTCAGGTGGAGGATGAGAGGAAGCAGGCCGAGCAATACAAAGACCAGGTAGGACCTCACCTGGAGCACTTTGCAGCGTCCGTGGTGGATTTCTCTCTCCTTGCAATACATTCGACCTATTGGAAAGCTCTGGTTCTTCCATCCTACTTGAAGTGTCTCAGAAACCCTGGAATTTGTAGTGTTCCTTTAGAACCAGGAAATGTAACAGAGCCCCAACACAGCGATATATTTATTGGCATGGCATAATGAATAATACATTTTTAAAGAAATCCATATTGTGAGACATTTCTAGTCCTGAGCATTTCAGACCGGTGATGGTCAACCTATTTATTTATTTATTTATTTACAGTATTTCTATTCCTCCTTTCTCACCCCACAAGGGACTCAGCGCAGATCACAATGCACATATACATGGCAAACATTCGATACCATAGACACACAACATATATAGACAGACACCCAGAGGCTATTTAACTTTCCAGCTTCATAAGGGTATGCTTTTTTAATTCCGGACACCGGGGGAGCTGTCGCTTCACCATCCACTTGTGCCACCAATAGAGTACTTCCTCATTCTTTTTGCATGCTGCTGGAGAGTTTTATGGCGTCGTAAATTAGTTAAATTAGCCTTCCTGCATAAGTGGTACCTAAATTTCCTACTTGACAGATGCAACTGTCTTTCAGGCTGCAAAGGTCAACAGCAAGCTAGACAAATGGCCAGAAGCTCACTCTGACCCGGGCTGGCTTTGAACTCATGACCTCTCGGTCAGTAGTGATTTTAATGTAGCTGACTCCCAACCAGCCTCACCACAACCTATGAAGATTTAGTGGCAGGTGTGGCTATCCCAAAATGTAGGAAGGCAGGACATACATTAAATAAATTAAATTAGAAAATGTATATTATGGGATGCTTCTGGTCCCTGGTTTCAGACTAGTAATGGTCAACCTATGAAGCCTTCCAAATGTGAACTTTAGGGACACGTATGGCTATTCCAAAACAATGTCGTATTCCAAACTGGAGATAGGCAGAGTATCAGTTCAATATGTGACTTTTAAAAATCTGTATTATGGGATGCTTTGGGTCCCAAGGGACCAGATTGTGGCACAAGCTGGTTGGGAGTCAGCTGCATTAAAATCACTGCTGACCGAAAGGCCAGCCCAGGTCAGAGTAAGCTCCTGACCATTTGTCTAGCTAACTGTCGACCTTTGCAGCCTGAAAGACAGTTGCATCTCTCAAGTAGGAAATTTAGGTACCCTTATGCGGGAAGCTAATTTAACTAATTTACTGTGCCATAAAAATCTCCAGCAGCGTGCAAAACAATGAGAAAGTACTCCATCTGTGTCACAAGTGGATGGTGAAGCGACAGCTTCCTCGGTGGTTGGGAGTCAGCTGCATTAAAATCACTACTGACTGAAAGGCCAGCCCGGGTCAGAGTAAGCTCCTGACCATTTGTCTAGCTTGCTGTCGACCTTTGCAGTCAGAAAGACAGTTGCATCTGCCAAGTAGGAAATTTAGGTACCGCTTATGCAGGGAGGCTAATTTAACTAATTTATGATGCCATAAAAATCTCCAGCAGCATGCAAAAAAATGAGAAAGTGCTCCATCAGTGGCACAAGAGGATGGTGAAGCAACAGCTCCCCTGGTGGCCGGAATTCAAAGCATACCCTCATGAAGCTGGAAAGATAAATAGCCTCTGTGTGTCTGTCTATATATGTTGTGTGTCTATGGCATTGGATGTTTGCCATGTATATGTGCATTATGATCCGCCCTGAGTCCCCTGCGGGGTGAGAAGGGCGGAATGTGGTGGAGGCTCCTTCTTTGGAAGCTTTTAAACAGAGGCTGGATGGCCATCTGTCAGGGGTGATTTGAATGCAATATTCCCGCTTCTTGGCAAGGGGTTGGACTGGATGGTCCAGGAGGTCTCTTCCAACTCTTTGATTCTATGATTCTATGAATATAGATACTGTAAATAAATAAATAAATAAAATGTCCATGTTCTCAGGTCTTGCTCAGGTGAGTTTTGAGGACAGGTGTGGACCCAGGTGTCCAGGCCTTTCCCCTTTGCCATCTGACAGACTCTATGTTTGGTCCATGCAGAGTGCAAGGAAGTCTCTAAATCAGTGGTTCTCAAATCGTTATGTTGACATCAAACAATACATCATGTCTCTCCTGCTCTTATACATATCCACACAATACAATCTCATACATTCATGATTTCAGTATTGATTACATGATGCAAGCACACATTTCTTGTTGCATCAGAGACTTGCTTTGTCAACTTGACTCAGATGTTTTCACCTGGATCTGCCTTTATATTTTATCAAATCCTAACACCGTCCTTCCGTTGCAGGCCGACAAAGGCACTGCCCGGGTGAAGCAGCTGAAGCGGCAGCTGGAGGAGGCGGAGGAGGAGGCCCAGCGCATCAACGCCAGCCGCAGGAAGCTGCAGCGGGAGCTGGACGAGGCCACCGAAGGCAGCGAAGCTTTGGGCCGGGAGGTGGCCGCCCTCAAGAACAAGCTCAGGTGGGTGGCCCTTGACCTCTCTCTCGGAGATTCAGAGGCAGCAAGCTTCGAAGTGTAGGAGGAAGTCCCCTTTTTGGTACTACATATCATATTTAAGGAGCTCCAGTGGCAAAGGAGGTTAAACCGCTGAGCTGTTAAACTTGCTGACCAAAAGGTCAGCATTTCGAATACAGGGAGCAGGGTGAGCTCCTGTGGTTAGCCCCAGCTTCTGCCAACCTAGAAGTTCAAAAATATTCAAATGTGAGTAGATCAATAGGTACCTATACCGGTAGGAAGGTAACAGCGCTCCATGCAGTCGTGATGGCCACATGACCTTGGAGGTGTCTGTGGACAACAATGGTTCTTCGGCTTAGAAATGGAGATGAGCATTCAGTTATGCAGAAATTAATTTGAAAGTAGTTGTTCTCCTCCAGAAACTTTGTTTTTGAGAGTCAATTGAAGAACTATAGCAAAATGTGTTGCAAGATGTCCTGCAAAGACAAAGTTTTGCCAGTTTAATCAACGTTTTTCATGTTTTTATGATAGACCCAATTAGGAAATGACTCAGGAAGAAAGATGTTTTACATAATGTAATAATACCGGTGGCGCAGTGGGTTAAACCGCTGAGGTTTTGAACTTGCTGACTAAAAGGTCGCAGGTTCAAATCCGGGGAAAGGTCGCAGGTTCAAATCCAGGGAAAGGTCGCAAGTTCAAATCCAGGGTGAGTTCCCGCTGTTAGTCCCAGCTTCTGCCAACCTAGCAGTTTGAAAACATGCAACGTTGAGTAGATCAATAGGTACCACTCCAGTGGGAATTTAACAGCGCTCCATGCAGTCTTGCTGGCCACATGACCTTGGAGGTGTCTACAGACAACGCTGGCTCTTCAGCTTAAAAATGGAGATGAGCACCAACCCCCAGAGTCAGACACGACTGGACTTAATGTCAGGGGAAAACCTCTACCTTTACCTATCCAAAAGAGCTGATGGCAACTCATTGCACCTTGCAGTCGTCAAAGCTCTCCTCTGGGTGGGATTGATCCAAATGTGGAAACATGCTGCCATGACTCCACGCTTGCACGGAATTAATGATGTAGTAGGGGAACAAGCAGACTTTGCTTCCAGAGTCAGAGTCTTATGAAAGTCAAATCCAAAAGCCTGCTCTAGACTAACCTGCAAACTTCCACATTTGTAAACATTAAGAGTGCTTCCAAAGACAGGTTTTTGACACTACATCTCCCAGAATCATTCGTCTTGACTGATCTCCAAGGATGTTGAACATGGAATATGAATCTGAGACCATAGAAGGCCCTTCCCGTTTCTCTGTCCTTAACCTGCAAGTGTTCCTAACCCCCTTTCCCCAGGTAGCTCTCCAAAGCGAATTCAGGATTCTAGGCCACTCTGTCAAAAATTTGGACTAAAACCAGGAGCGGATTTTCTGCCCTCCTGATACAGGAACCACCACTTCCTCCCCTGTAAACTTGTAAACTGCAGCAAGCAATTTGGCTTGTATGCAACCCAGGAGTATGCATGACCTTCTGGAATACAACTCCCATCATTACCCAGCACTGGGAACAATGGGAGCTGTAGTCCCGAGCCCCTCGCCTAGCAGGAATTTTGCATTCCTTGCCCTCGGTCTGCCTTGCAAACCTTTGGAGACCTTTTAAGGCTAACACATTTGGGGTGCTTCTCTCTCTTTCAGAGGGAACCCAGAACCTTCGCAGTGACAGCGCAGGTACCATGCCTTCAACTTTGCAGACCCCTTCTGTTTGCTTATTTTTAAATATATATACTTAATATATATTTATCCCTGGTTCTTCCCCCGCCACTTTTATTGTTGTTGTTGATGTCGCCCTCAAATCAATCCCTGCAAACTGTGAAGGCTTGGATACTAAAACGTCAACTGTCTTTGTTCCAAAAGAGACAAATATTACAGATATGTTGGATTTCTAGCCATTTATAAAACCCTTCCTGCACTTTTTTCCCTTTCTCTTGCAAAATCCCAATGTTTTTTAATTTCTTCCCAAGGCAAAGGCCCTGAAGCTAATTTGTGCAAGAACACAAATGCTAACGCAAGTGCATGAATGCCTCCCACGAATCCTGCATCATTTCTTTGGCTCGTTTGTACAATGATGCAACATGATCCCTTTTGCAAATGGTCATTGGCACAATGGTCATTTCTTTGGATGCCCTTCCTAATAATCTAAAGTTTGCAAAAGTGGTCAATTCTACTTTCTGCAGACATAAGATAAGTCTACTTCCAAATACTTGCATGATTCTGGCCTTCAATCTGCGTGTGTGTGTGTGTGTATGTAATATGTATATGTATGTATGTATATACATACATATATGTGTGTATCTATAGCTATCTCGCTATCTTCATATATCTGTATAAATATAGATAGATGAATATACAGTATATGTATATATATAGACATTATATATGTATGCATGTGTAATATGTATATATATATATATATATATATACACATACATACACACATATATGTGTATCTATATCTATCTTCATATGTAGATGAATGTAGATAGATGAATATACAGTATATGTATAAATATAGACATATATGTACATGTATGTATATGTAATATGCGTATATATACACACATATATGTGTGTATCTATATCTATATATATCTATATTAATATACAGTATATGTATAGATATAGACATTATATATGTATATGTATGTATATGTAATATGTATATGTACACATACATACACACACAAATGTGTGTATCTATATCTTCATATATCTGTATGAATATAGATGAATCTGCAGTATATGTATAGATATAGACATTATATATGTACATGTATGCATATGTAATATGTGTGTGTACACACACACACACACACATATGTGTACCTATATCTATCTTTATATATCTGCATAAATATAGGTAGATTAATATACATGTATAGATATAGACATAGAGGTATTCCTCTCTCTTTATATGAATACATATATACACACACATATATATTCCTATATAAACCTGCTCCAGTGTATATATGTGTACACACACACACACACATACATACACACACATGTGTATATACATATATACACATACAAGTGAATGAACGTATGTAAAGGAATACTCTGGCTGCTCACTTCTGTTCCTTTCTTTTCACAATTGCTAATGCATGAAGCACAGGGCCAGATGAGTGATGCTCAAGTTTCATGCTTAACATGCTCAGAGGCACCCTGCTTCTTTCCCCATCCATAACCAAACCCGCTCTCCAGTGTCCCTTCCACATGACACTGTTGTACCAGAATGGCTCCACTTTAACTGCCATGCATCCTAGGGAATCCTGGAAATTATAGTCCCTATTCTGGGAACTGCAAATCCCACCAGGATCATTAAAGTGGGGATGTCATGCTGTAACGGGTGCGGAAGGGACTCCCAGGTGCTGATGCACTCCTGTTCTGTAATATTTGTGGACTCTCTTTTGCAGGAATAAATAATCATATAAACACCTTGACCTGCTTGGCTTTGCTGTTGCACGGAATGGTACCTTTGAAACAAGACTTTGGTCTAGCAACTGCATCATTCTTCCACTTCCTCGGAAAGCCTTTCCTCTTTTTGATAGAGAAGGAGGCAGCCAGATCTGCATAATTATATTATTATTATTCCAAAATATTATTTTATTGCAAAAATTGATTGCGTTTTTTAAGACGAGAGAGGGAGCCCCACCGTCACCTATGTAGATGATATTTTAGTAACAGCAGGCACAGATACTTAAGTGTTTTGGGACGCTAGCTTTCTGATAAATCACAAGTAAACAGGGCTAGAGCACATGCAAGGACTCTTGCAGATGGTGCAGTTGCCCAGGAGCTTGGACTAGATGACCTTTGGGAACCCCTTTCCAACTGTATCATTTCTCCCAGAATCTTTTGTCCTGTGAGAAGAACACAGGGCCAAATGAAGCTATAGTATAAAGAAATTTTTTTTTTGAGATGAACACCTTGCAAATGGAGAGGTTGCCCAGGTGGCTGGACTAGATGACCTTTGGGGGACCCATTTCCAGTCCTTTTCTATTGTTATTATTCTAAAAGAGGTTCTAGCATTAGTTTTTTTTTAAAAGAGGATCTCCTTGCAAATGGAGAGGTTGTCCAGATGGCTAGACTAGATGACCTTTGGGGACCCCTTTCCAGTGCTTTTCTATTATTATTCTAAAGGAAGCTCTAGCATTAGTTTTTTTAAAAAGAGGAACTCCTTGCTAATGGAGAGGTTGCCCAGGTGGCTGGACTAGATGCCCTTTGGGAGACCCCTTTCCAGTTCTTTTCTATTGGCTAGGGTACATGCAAGGTGAATGGAGTGAATGGAGAGGTGGCTTGGTGGCTAGACTAGATGACCTTTTGGGGATACCCTTTCCAGTTTTTTTTTCTATTGGCTAGAGAACATACAAGGACTGTTGCAAATGGAGAGGTGGTTGGACTACATTACCTTTGGTGAACCCTTTTCAGTTCTTTTCTATTATTGCTCTAATAGAGGCTCTAGTATTAGAGAGGCTCCTTGCAAATGAAGAGGTTGCCCAGGTGGCTGGGCTAGATGACCTTTGGGGGACCCCTTTCCAGTTCTTTTCTATTGGGTAGAGTACATACGAGGACTTTTGCAAATGGAGAGGTTGCCCAGGTGGCTAGACTAGATGATATTTGGGGAAAATCTTTCCAGTTCTTTTCCATTGGCTAGAGAACATACAAGGACTCTTGTGAATGGAGAGGTGGCTCGGTGGCTGGACTAGATGACCTTTGGGGTCCTCTTTCCAGTACTTTTCTATTTATTGTTCTAAAAGACATTCTAGTATTAGCGAAGCTCCTTGCAAATGAAGAGGTTGCCCAGGTGGCAAGACTAGATGACCTTTAGGGGACCCCTTTCCAGTGATTTTCTATTATTATTCGAAATGAGGCTCTAGCATTAGTTTGTTTTTAAAGAGGAACTCCTTGCAAATGGAGAGGTTGTCCAGGTAGCTAGACTAGATGATCTTTCGGGGACCTCTTTCCAGTTCTTTTCTATTGGCTAGAGTACATACAAGGACTCTTGTGAATGGAGATTGCCCAGGTGGTCGGGCTAGATGACCTTTGGGAGACCCCTTTCTAATTCTTTTCTGTTGGGTAGAGGACATGCAAGGATTCTTGCGACTGGAGAGGTTGCCCAGGTGGCTGGACTAGATGACCTTTGGGGGACCCCTTTCCGGTTCATTTCTATTGGCTAGAGTACATACGAGGACTCTTGTGAATGGAGAGGTGGCTTGGTGGCTGGACTAGATGACCTTTGAGGAACCCTTTCCAGTACTTTTCTATTATTGTTCTAAAAGAGACTCTAGTATTAGAGAAGCTCCTTACAAATGAAGAGGTTGCCCAGGTGGCAAGACTAGATGACCCATGGGGGACCCAAAGGGTACCCCCAAAAGGTCATCTAGTCCAGCCACCTGGGCAACCTCTCGATTTGCAAGAGTCCTTGTATGTACCCTAGCCAATAGAAAAGAACCGGAAAGGGGTCCCCCAAAGGTAATCTAGTCTCGCCACCTGGGCAATCTCTCCATTTGCAAGGAGTTCCTCTTTTAAAAAACTAATGCTAGAGCTTCCTTTAGAATAATAATAGAAAAGCACTGGAAAGGTGCTCTAGCATTAGTTTTTTTAAAAAATTAGGAACTCCTTGCAAATGGAGAGGTTGCCCAGATGGCTGGACTAGATGACCTTTGGGGGACTCCTTTACAGTTCTTTTCTATTATTATTCTAAATGAGGCTCTAGCATTTTTTTTAAAGAGGAACTCCTTGCAAATGGAGACATTGCCCAGGTGGCTAGGCTAGATGACCTTTGGGGGACCCCTTTCCCATGCTTTTCTATTGGCTGAATGGTGGGTGCATTGAGGACTGCCCCTTGCCTTGCATGCTGATGACTTCCATCTACCTCTTTCTCTCCCTTTGGTCAAACCTTCTTCCAGGAGCCCCAGGATGCTTCGTTTGCCACTTTGCAAACTTCAATCTCTTACTTTAAATCTGCTTTTTCGTTGCAGACGGGGCAACGAGCCCTCCGCCTCCTCTTTTGCCCCATCCAGACGGTCCGGCGGAGGAGGAGGAGGGAGGCGCACCATCGAAAACGCAGCTGGAGAAGGCTCAGAGGACGACACTGATGCAAAAGACGGGGACTTCAACGGCACCAAGGCCGAGTGAGGGCCCTCCGAAGGCCATCCAAACGGACCCCACACCAAAATTATATACAGAAAAAAAATGTTGGAAAAGGATTACCTGATGCCAGGGGGGTCGTTTTCATATCACCATTTAATGCTTTTATCTTTTCCCAAAGGTCACCTCCAGCTCATGGCACCAACGGCTTTTCCTCGAGTGTAAGCACCGATACCTCTACCCTGCGGCAGGATTCTCATTATTATTAATATAATTATTATTATTCCCCTTTCAGAAACATCATTGCGCCCCGAGAGACAGAAATTATATGCATACTGATGGATAATTATTAATTCACCTCTCTGAAATATTATTGATTTTTTCCCTTTATGGATTACA
This sequence comes from Anolis sagrei, assembly GCF_037176765.1. Lineage (NCBI taxonomy): Eukaryota > Metazoa > Chordata > Lepidosauria > Squamata > Anolidae > Anolis > Anolis sagrei. The sequence goes on along the minus strand of NC_090035.1, from coordinate 13,812,138 downwards.
ATATTATTTTGGAAATAATAATAATAATAATAATAATAGTAATTCATACACCATAAAACATTGTGCTCCATAAAGACAGAAATACAATGTTTTATGTGCAATTGAGAAGATTATTATCCTTTCTAACATATTATTGTGCAATTAATAAGATTATTATCCCTTCTAAAATATTATTCTAACCCATAAAGGCAGAAATGCAATGCTTTATTTGCAATTGATGAATTATTATTATTGCCCTCCTCTATAATATTGAATTTTTGCATTTATGGAATGCATTATTTTGCAAGGGGAATTAATAATAATAATCCATCTGTTATCCAATAACGTTTTGGAGACAATAATAATAAATGTTTTATGTGGAAATGATTTATTATTAGTATTCATAATATTAATGCCCTTTTGAATATTATTCTAACCCGTAAACGGAAAAATTCAATGTCTCTAAAGGGAATCCTCTCCGACTCTTTGCACTTTTCTCCATTTAAATTCCCAAAGTAACTTCCTTCCTTCCTTCCTTTGTTCCTTTTAATGTTTCCTTCATTTTCCACCCAAATGTCCCCAGATTTGAATTGTGTCCTGTTTGAAATGATGATGGATTTTTTTGTGCTTTGACACACACTTCAATAAAGGTGTATAAAACCACAGGGGAATATCACCTCGCCTGACATTTTTAAAGTAATATAACCCTCAAAAGTTTTGAAAACGTTGAATTAATCCGCATCGGAAAAGTCTTGCATGGAATGAGGCTTTGCTTTTTCCAAAACAGACTCAATTTTTGGCTGGAATCACTAGGTTGCTGCACGTTTTCTGGACTTTATGGTCATTTCCAGAAGCATTCTCTCCTGATATTTCACCCACATCTATGGCAGACATCCTCAGAGGTCGTAAGGCTTGTTGGAAACTAGGCAAGTGAGGTTTATATATCTGTGGAATGTCCAGAGTGGGAGAAAGAACGCTTGTCAGTTGGAGGCAGGTGTGAATGTGGCAATTGGCCACCTTAGTTAGTATTGAATAGTCTTGCAGCTTCAAAGCCTGGCTGCTTCCTGCAAGGGGGAATACATTGTTGGGAGGTGTTCACTGGCCCTGATTGTTTCCTGTCTGGAACCCCTGTTTTCTGAGTGTTTCTCTTTATTTACTGTCCCGATTCCAGGCAGGAAACAAATCAGGGAATGCTAACACCTCCCAACAAAGGATTCCCCTCAGATAGGAAGCAGCCAGGCTTTGAAGCTGCCAGGCTATTGAATACTAATCACTATTTCCTGTGTGGAATTATTTTATTATTGATTCTTTTATTATTGATTCTTGTCTGGAATTCCTGTTTTTTGAGTGTTGCTCTTTATTTACTGTCCTGATTTTAGAGTTTTTTAAAATACTGGGAGTCTGATTTTGTTCGTTTTCATGGTTTCCTTCTTTTTGTTGAAATTGTTCACATACTTATGGATTTCAACGGCTTCTCTGGGTTTTTTTAATAGTTAAAAAAACCACTAATATTAAAAATTTAATATTATTAATATTTAAAAAACTTTTTAACATTTCTACCAGTATTAAAAAAACTCTAAAATCAGGACAGTAAATAAAGAGCAACACTCAAAAAGCAGGGGAATTCCAGACAAGAATCAATCAGGGCCAGCTAACACCTCCCAACAAAAGATCACCCCTCCGGGCAGGAAGCAACCGGGCTCTGAAGCTGCAAGGCTATTCAATGCTAATCAATGTAACCAATTGCAACATTCACACTTGCCTCAAGGAGACAAGAGTTCTTTCTCTCATCCAGGACATTATTCCACAGATATGCATATGTATGTGTGTGTGTGTATACATACATACATACATACACACATACACGGTGTATGTATGTATGTGTGTATGTATATATGTGTGTATATATATGTGTGTGTGTGTGTATATATAATACACACACACACACACACAAACCTCACTTGCCTAGTTTCCAACAGACCCCACATTCTGAGGATGCCTGCTATTGATGTGGGTGAAACATCAGGAGAGAATGCTACTGGAACATAGCTCATACACCCCGGAAAACTCACAGCAATCCAGACTGAATTTAATTGCAAAAAAAAGGGGGATTCATTGAGTTACAAAATGCAAAGAAAGGGTTCAGCCCAATAGCAAAATAAAGAACTCTGTGCAGTGAACTAGAAATTCTGTATTAAAAATACCTAAATCCAAAGGAGTCTGCAACGTTGTGTTTTGCTTTCAGTTAAAAGCAAAATAAAAGCGATCTCGATTTGCAAAAGAACCCCAAATTATGTCACTATATCGGCAAGAAATAGCTTCCCATCCCTCCGGCAGTTTGCATCTTTTTTTGCAACGGGGAATAATCCAGTTTGCTGCGTTCGGGAAATGCGCCCGAGAACCTGGTTGTTGCAAAACAGGACTGCAAATCCCATCACCCCCTTCATGGCTTCTTTTCGCAATGAGATCCGATGGAAGGTTCCAGTTTGTTGCGTTTGGCGGATGGACCCCAGAATCCAGGTTTTGCAAATACGGACTGCAATCCCATCATCCCTTTTCTGCTGGAGTCAGATAGAGCAATTGATGCCTCTCTCGTTTCCTGCATTTTAATCGCTTTCTGCTGGAAATGGATGCAACGAAATGAACTGTCAGGTCCTTGCGGTTCTTCAAAGCAGCATCTGGACAACGCCTTGCGGAGGCATCCCTGCCGGCCCTGAGAGGCGGACCGGCCGCGGACTCCATCTGCAACAAAGGGAAAGGAGAGTGATGTGAAGTGCATGGTCAGGCTGGACTAGATGGCCTTTGGAGGACCTTCCTTCTGTGATTCTAAGGATGGGACAGAACTCAGCAAAGGATATCCCAGGCATGGGCAAACTTGGGCTCTCCAGGTGTTTTGGACTTCAACTCCCACAATTCCTAACAGCCGGTAGGCTGTTAGGAATTGTGGGAGTTGAAGTCCAAAACACCTGGAGGGCCAAAGTTTGCCCATGCCTGGGATATAATGATGGGAGCCCCGGGTTCAAATCCCCATTCAACCTTGCAAGTCACACTTTGGTGAATCTCTGGGCAGGAAAAAGGCAGGTCCCTATTTAAAAAACGCCCCCAAAACCTTAAAAGAAATGCAAACCATCCTCCACATTGAAAACCTGCACCACATTTATGTTTCAGAGCTCCTTTGGAGTAAGTAACACATATAATCTATATTAAAGCAGTTTGAGCCCACTCTAATAGTAGTAGTAGTAGTAGTAGTAGTAGTAGTAGTAATAATAATAATAATGCAGCCCAGGAGCAAGCCATCAGAACCAATGCCATTAAGGCCAGGATTGAAAAATCAGTGGATGACCCAAGATGCAGACTGTGCAAGGAAGCCGATGAAACCATGGACCATCTCCTCAGCTGTTGCAAGAAAATCGCACAGACGGACTACAAACAAAGGCACAACTCTGTGGCCCAGATGATTCACTGGAACTTATGTCACAAGTACCACCTGCCAGCAGCAAAGAATTGGTGGGATCATAAACCCGCAAAGGTCGTGGAAAATGAACATGCAAAAATACTGTGGGACTTTCGAATCCAGACTGACAAAGTTTTGGAACGCAACACGCCAGACATCATGATTGTGGAAAAGAAAAAAAAGTCTGGATTATTGATGTCGCCATACCAAATGACAGTCGAATTGAGGACAAACAACAGGAAAAACTCAGCCGCTATCAAGACCTCAAAATCAAACTGCAAAGGCTCTGATCGCATAAACCAGTCCAGGTGGTCCCAGTGGTCATGGGCGCACTGGGTTCTGTGCCAAAAGATCTCAGCCGGGATTTGGAAACAATAAACATCAACAAAATCACGATCTGTCAACTGCAAAAGGCCACCTGACTTGGATCTGCATGCATCATTCGAAAATACATCACAATTTAGAAGTCCACAAATATACAGACATTAAAACTAATTTAAACATCAGCGGTATATGAATTTTAAAAATTAGCAGTCGAAAAATCTTTCAAAGTGATTAAGAACTAATACACAGCCCCAAAACCAGACTTGCTCCTCCTCCTTGTCTGAAACAAGAAGGCTTTAGCCTGGCACTAAAGGTAGAAAGAAAAGAACGACAGCAAGAAGGGAGTTGTAGTTTCCCTGTGGATGATGGGACCCTCAACAACTCACCCATGGGGCCCGGAAGTGGCCAAGGGGCTCCTGTTGTAGTAGGGGGCCTGGTCGTAGACAAAGTTCCGACAAGAGGCCAGCTTGGACTCCAAGGCCTGGAAGCAACAGAAGGGGAACCCATTAGCATCAGTTCTGGAAAAGGCAATTAAAGGGCCGGCACAACATTTGGTTCCCATTGGGTGCAACAACAACAACAACAAACCTGTTGTACTGTCCCTGTTACTATTGTATAGCGGAAGGAACAGGGGAGGAGGTGGGCTGGAGCCTGTAAATAAAAATGAGGTGGGGAGGGGGGTAGAGGGGAAGAAAGGATATTGGCAAGGACCGAAAAATCAAACAACGAACAAAGCAGAAAGCAAGATCTTGTCTTTAGACTGCGGCATGGAGGGGGGGAGGTGTTCCATTAGCCGAGGGGCCCCCATAGAGGTCGTGGTGGGAAGGAGGAGATGCGGGAAAAGGAGACCTCGAATTCGGCCTAATTCGGACCGCTTATCCATATTAACAATCCCCAACCGGTCTCCTAAGGTAAATTGGTGTAACCAGGTGAGCGGGCCCTCTGGTTTGAAGGTGGTGTTGTTGAACGCCAGATCTGTCAATGGAAAAACGACCTGGATCCAGGATTTAATCCTGGAGGAGCGGGCAGATCTGGCGTGCATCACGGAGACCTGGCTGGACGAAGCGGGGGGCGTAAACCTCTCCCAGCTTTGTCCTCCAGGCTTCTCCGTGCAACACCAACCAAGAGCCGGAGGACAGGGAGGCGGGGTCGCAGTGGTCTATAGAGATTCCATCCATCTGACCAGGAGTCCCATCCCGCAGACCACAAATTTCGAATGCGTCCACCTGAGGGTGGGTGACCGGGACAGAATAGGGATTCTTGTAGTGTACCGTCCACCTCGCTGCACTACAGTCTCCCTGCCTGAGCTAGCGGGGGTGGTCTCGAACCTGGTGGTGGAGTCCCAACGGCTTCTTGTGCTGGGGGACTTCAACATCCATGCCGAGGCGACCCTCACAGGAGCGGCTCAGGACTTCATGTCTGCCATGGCAACCATGGGGCTGTCCCAACAAATAACTGGCCCCACCCACTGTGCTGGACACACATTGGACTTGGTTTTCTGCCAGGGATGGGAGCAGGGTGGCGGTGTGGAGGAGTTGTCTATCTCTCCGTTGCCATGGACCGACCACTTCCTGATCAGATTTAGGCTTACTGCGCCCCCTAACCTCCGCAAAGGTGGAGGACCCACTAAGATGGTCCGCCCCAGGAGGCTTATGGATCCGAATGGATTCCTGACGGCTCTTGGGGATTTCCCCGCTACCTCGGTAGGTGACCATGTCGAGGCCTTGGTCGCTCTCTGGAATGGGGAGATGACCAGGGCAATTGACAGGATCGCTCCGGAACGTCCCCTCTCAAGTAACCGAGCTAAACCAGCTCCTTGGTTCACTGAGGAGCTGGCAGCGATGAAGCAAAGGAAGAGGGAACTAGAGAGCGTGTGGCGCTCGGACCCAAGCGAGCCAAATCGAGCACGGTTTGTGTCCTTTCTGAGGGCATATGCCGCGGCAATAAAAGCCGCAAAGAAAACTTTCTTTGCGGCCACTATTGCGTCTGCAAAAAACCGTCCGGCGGAGTTGTTTCGGATTGTCAGAGGTCTTTTAACTCCCCCTACTTCAGGCGGGAGCCCTGACAACTCGGCCACGCGCTGTGAAGCATTTGCTCGGTTCTTTGCAGACAAAGTCGCTTTGATCCGTTCTGGGCTGGACGCCACATTAAATGCAGTCTCTGTGGATGTGACACAAGCACCTGCTTGTCCTATTTTGATGGATTCTTTTCAGTTTGTGAAACCCGAGGATGTGGACAAGATACTTGGAGGAATGAGGCCTACCACGTCCATCCTAGACCCCTGCCCATCCTGGCTTCTGAAAGAGGCCAGAGGGGGATTGGCTGAGTGGGTAACGGTGGTGGTTAATGCCTCCCTTCGGGAAGGCACGATTCCAGCGAGCCTAAAACAGGCTATTATAAAGCCGCTGTTGAAGAAACCATCACTGGACCCCACCAAATTTGACAACTTTCGGCCTGTTTCCAATCTTCCCTTCTTGGGCAAAGTCATGGAAAGCGTGGTGGCCTCACAACTCCAGGTATTCTTGAGAGACACGGATTATCTGGATCCGGCACAGTCTGGCTTCAGACCGGGACATGGTACCGAGACGGTCTTGGTCGCCTTAGTGGATGATCTCCGCCGGGAGCTAGACAGGGGGAGTGTGTCCCTGGACCTCTCAGCGGCCTTCGATACCGTCGACCACGGTATTCTTCTGGGACGCCTTGCAGAGATGGGCCTTGGGGGCACCGCTTTGCGATGGCTCCAGTCATTTCTGGAGGGTCGTACCCAGAAGGTGTTATTGGGGGACTCCTGTTCAACATCACAGCCTTTGACCTGTGGTGTTCCTCAGGGCTCCATACTGTCCCCCATGCTGTTTAACATCTACATGAAGCCGCTGGGTGAGATCATCCG